>NC_056729.1:1129321653-1129374153 GCF_019279795.1 Protopterus annectens
GCAAAGGCACCTGGATATAGAACATTTCACAATACAAAAAAAAAAAAAAGAAAACAAAGAGGGAATATAAATGATTTAATGTGGAGAATCCAACACAGGCAATGTTGCAGCATGATAGAATTACAGGTCCTCAGATTAAGGGGCAACATGTATAGCAGGGGGCATCTGAAAAAAAAATTGCAATAGGATGATGCTCTGAAGCCTTTTCTAGGAGATTGGTATGAAAGTCCAGTTTAAATTGCACAGCAAGGAAAAGAGCAGGAAACAGTGGCAACTCTGACAGTGGTAATGTTGCAGAGTGATGGACGAAAGGATTCCCATATGCAGTATATGAAAATGAGTGCACTTGAAGAGGATGTGCCACAGAAAGATTTTCCTGATCTCTGTAGATTACTTACAAGAAACAGAGGAAAGAGGACACTCTCATTCCAGAAGAAAAGGATTTAAGGGTAGACCTGCTTGATTTACTAGGGATGGATAGACATATTAAGATAGATAAAAGAAATAGATTACATAAAATAACTAAGACCCAAAATCAGAGAAGAATGGTAAAACAGATGAGCACAGTAATCAGTGATATTAAGAGAATTTTTTTGTAATATAACAGAAATAAATAGAATATATTGCTGCATATCTGAACTGATAGATAAAGTGTTACCACAAAAGCATAGATTACCAGAGGAAAGGACGGGAGCAAGTAAAATGCCACCATTTAAGCATCAAATAGAGAAAACTATAAAATAAAGTAAGATAAGATGTATAACTGTTAGAAGAATAGAGAAAAGGGAACAGATCATCAAAAATACTTAGAAAGAAAGACGTGATGAAAGCAACACAGTGTCATAACAGATCAAGATGTATCATACACTGTTACCAATAATAAAGTAAAAATATCAGCACAGGAAGAAACATTTAGAAGATATGCAGATAAATATAAAGGACTAATACAAAATAAGCAATTTGTGGATGACATGAAAAGGTTTTATAGAGAAATAGGAAACAAAGGAAAAGAAATAGAAGCACCACCAAAATGAAGAAATAGGCACATTTTGATGAAGGATTAATGAAGACTTAGTTGAACATAACAAAAAATGTTGAATGTGCAGAAGAATTAAAAGAAACACTAAGGAGCTCTAATGTAGAGGATATGAAATGGGACAAAGTAACGGTCAGAGAGATGGAGACAAAATTCAGAAAAGCTCCTAACTGGAAAACCACAGGCCCGGATTCATTACCTATCTTTTGGCTAAAAACATTAATATCCTTACACAAAGACTTAACCTTGAGTAAGAATTGTTTATATGTGCATCCCGAACAGACAGCATCCTGGTTAACAACAGTAAAAATTATAATCCTCCTTAAGAGTGAACCTGCAAGCCATCCTAAAAACTAAAGACCAATAACGTGCCTCCAGACAATATCCAAGCTATATGCTGGAATTAATGCAGACAGAGTTTATAGTCATTTAGGAAAAAAAAACTCAATCATAGCAATAGAATATAAGGGGTAACAAAAGGAAGTCATATAGAACAAAGAATAATTTGTTACTAAATAAAGCCATACTAGAGAATTGTAAAAAGGGGAAGAATATAAGTATAGCATGGATATATTAAAAAAAACATTTGAGAGCATTCCACATTCATAAATAAATGAATGCTTACAGATGTAAACAATGCATCCTACATTTATCAGTTACATTATAGTGTCCATGAAACAGTAGCAAACCACTTTGCAGCTGAGCTATCACAAAGGACAAATTACTATCCAATGGATGAAAAAATCAAAGGAGGGCATTCCAGGGTGATTTTTTTTTTTTTTGTGACCAGCACTGTTTTGCCTTGTCATTAACCCATTAAGCTGTTTACTTAGCAGATTAGGCTATGGTTTCAATTTGTCTCCCAGAAACCAATCTTGTTTAAAGACATCTCATCTACTTGTTGTGTACGACTTAAAATTGTATAGTTTATCAGATATGGAGTTGTAAGCGCAACTGCAAATGGTTAAAAGTTTCTCAAATGATAAAAGAATGTCATTCGGTCGTGATAAATGTTCAAAAGCAAGATTTAAAACAGGAAAGTTACAGCGCCAAGAACATTTCAGTCTGGGACAGGAATGTGATATAAAAGGACTTAAGCAGGAGGGAGTATATAAATGTTTAGGAATAGATGAAGGCATGGCCATTAAACATGAACAAATGAGAATAAAGCTTAGTAAAGAATACTTCAGAAGACCAAAAGTAATTTTGAAAACTGCCATGGCATCATCTAGGAATAAAGCCCAAACTATAAACCAGTTTGCCCTTCCTGTTCTAACTTAATGTTTTGGGATGACTGGCCCCCAAAACGTATTGGACCTGTTTGAACTGGAAATCAAGAAGATTATTTAATGCTTATCAAATGTTATGTAAAAATCAATACATACCAACATTATATATTCCTCACTCTGAAGTAGGTATGGGCCTCCCCAAAACTGATTACATGTATAGATCTGCAGTCATAGGACTGCATGCATGTCAGCTGATCTCACTAGATGCAAACATAGTGAAAGTTTTAAAACACGAGGAAAAGAAGTCTAAGGTGACATCATTGCTTAGTTAAGAAAAGTGTTTTGTTGTAAAGTGAGAATGAAAATCAAAGTGAAAGAAGACAAAACTCAAGACAATAACTGAATGTGCCAAAAAAGAGTATAAGGTAAAGGATCAGATGAAAAGAAAAGAAAATTGGAAAATCTATAAATATAGTGGCAAGTACAGAGACCTCCTAGAAGAACCTCATGTTGACAAATATTTCAAACAAGAATGGTTAAGGAGAGGTTATTTGAAACCAAAAGATAAAAGGCTAATAATGGCAACCCTGGATAGTGGACCATAGACCAAATTTGTTGGCAAAGTCCATTGAACATATGTAAGAAACAAACAAATGTAGGTTCAGTAAAAAAGAAATGGAAACAGTCACACATCTTGTTGATGGGTATGATGCATTCATGACAGAGGGTTTATATACTGAACGGCACAATGTGAAAGACTGTTACATTGGGGTTTGTGCAAGCACTGCAGTATAGAAGTTGCTGAAAAGCACTGGAAACATGAACCACAAAGCATTATAGAGAATAAGGCTGGCCCTAGCAGTAGGGGCCCAGTTTGGACCATTGTGGTTAGGCCTCTCAGCTGATGCATCTCTTTTACTATTCCCCTCCCTTTACTTACTGGCTTCCAGGACATAAGACTGTTTCAGATTAAGTATCAGAAATGTGTTCTATTACGGTAAATTAAAATAAAATAGTTTATTAGTTAGGTTATAGTTTGTCATAAGACATGTTAAAACAGAAGTAATTTAGTGAACTCCTGTAGCCCCCCCCCCCCCATATCCTTCATCTCATGTAGTTCCTCTCTCCAAATTGGCTTAAGTAGCTCAGGCACACTATAAGGTGGCATGTTTGATTGGCCACTATGGCCCTGTGTCTACATGGTACTTCATCAGTGGGTTTACCCTGGCTTTCCAGTAAGCATATCCCCAAACTGCTGTAATACTGCCTAGATCTCCTGAACCTGGGCAGGAGATAGCAGCATACTTAACACTTGTCTCTCCCTGTCAAACTTCTTTTTATTTTATAGTTTCACTTCTTTCCTTCATTTGACTAATGCCTTATTGTCCTTCACATCCCATGCCTAACTGTTGTCCATACAGTAAATACTTTGTTTTTTGTAAGTTATTTTCCCCATAGAAACATACTATTTTGCTGAATGAATTATTGTATCAGGTCTACTTTATTATTATGTTTATTTATGCTACGTATTATCTTGATTTACCTCCATACCTCTCAACCTTCAGACATTGAAAATAGTTACAAAACCTTTGGAAAAGTAGGTATATCCAGCCAAAAATCTGGTACTCTAATTAGCATAAAATGTCAATACCAACTAGCACATAACTCTTACTGCTTCCAGTAGGAATGTGTGGTATTACTCTAAAACAAGTTTAAAAACTGAGTGACAACAGTGGTGGTAAATATAAGCATATTATCAAAGAGACAGTGTGAAATAATAAACTATATTACAAAATTCTATCATACAAGATCAATTATTTTTGCTTCTGAAAAAGGAATATATAAGATGTGTCCTCTTTCTTTAAATTATTTGTACCACTAGTATGTTTGTCATGTAATATAATTTTATGTGTGCTAGGCATCTTCAGAAATCATGTGTGATGAGAGAGAATTCAGAAAATTGTGAGAAGGGTAAACTAAACCTGAAAATAGGGACATTCTTTTTCTGGCTTTTTCCCGGTTAGGGGTCAGCACAGTGGATCACCTGTCCACTCATGATTGGCAGTGGAGTTTTACAGTGTCGAGTTGCCAGCCCAGTGCCCAACCTTCCACAGAAGGCACACACATGCACGCACTCATGCCTAGGGCCAATTTAGAGTGTCCAATCCATGTACAGCATGTCTTTGGGATGTGGGAGGAAACTGGACCACCTGGAGGAAACCCACACAAACCACAAGGATGACATGCAGACTCTGCACAGAAAGCACCCCAGCCAAGGATTGAACCAGAAAACCTCTTGCTGTGAGACAGCAACACTAACTTCTGCACCACCGCAGCCAGCCTAAAACCTGAAAATGGGGGCATAACTCCAAAAACAGGTACATCGTGTTCAGAGGTAAACCAGGACTGAAAAATAGGTACATTCCTCAAAAACCAAGACAGTTGAAATGTCTGCATACCTCTCTACATGACTGCTTTTGTATTACCACAGTTGTAGTGATATTGATTAAAGTTTATTGTTTCTTTGCATTTCTGCAGTGCTAAGCCTGAAAATGGTTAAAGAGGATTAATGCACTATCTTGGTTAATAAATGTTAAATAAATAAATAAATAAATTAAAATAAAATATATATCTTTTTAAGTTAAGTACTCAACACTTTCCAGCACCTTTGGTGGGTGCTGCAAACAACACCAGGCAGACCATGCTACTAAGAAGGGCGCTCATTTTGAAACATGTAACCTGGTACAGTTTTTTGACTCATCAAAGTCCCTTTCTTTCATTTCCCATGCCAGATGTCATTCGATAGCATGAAACACTGGAGAAATGAGTCAGTGGAACTGCACTTAATGGTTGTGGGAAGACTAGGAGACCAGGAAGATTATGAATAAATTCTCACCTCTATTCTCATCTCTAACTTCCCATTTCTTTCTTTGTGGGCTTCCATTTATCTCCTGCACTTGCTCTGAATGGTTCAAATTTCCTAACCATTTAATTTATATACTTTGTTGCAGTCAGTGTATTTCCATAAAACCACATAAAACTTTTGAGCTAACAATTTCTGGCCTCCCCTTAAAAATAACATTATTTGCACATTACCCCACTTATAGCTATTTTGGAAGGTTTATTTTTATTTATTCAGTTATTTGTTAAACTGCATAAGTGGACTAATACATGCAAATCTTTTTCAGTCATATCCCAGGTCAGAAGGACACCAGTAATGATTACATCCTGGGTAATTTAGAAAAGTCACTAAGCATCGTGCTTTGGCAGATGGGAATAAATCATAGGGAGAACATGCAAAACCTGACAGTTTATTCAGCTTTCTATAAATACTTTCATGAAAATGCCTCCCCAGTCCAGTCCAACTATTTTCTAGCTTTAAGGTTCTCCTATTTTGTATGTTACTCAAAAGCTGTGATACTCTTGCAGTGCATCTATGAGTCAGACTGTTTCCTTTACTGTTATTCTACCTTTAGCCATCAAATCATTTTTCTGTCCACCTCAGCCTTCCACTGCATGGCATACATATACACCTCATGTTTCTCTTGTCTGGAATTATTTTGCTTCAATCTTTGACTGCCACAAGGATTTCTCTGTCATATTGTTGAACTGGTGACACTCTGTCACAAGTGTTAGAGATCAGAAGTTACCACACATCACAGTACATGTTTATTCTTTTTTTGTTTGTTTGTTTTTATGTTTACAAAGCTTGTTTTCATGCACTCTGAGTTTATTTCTTGTAGCTGTATCCATTAAAAACCAATCACAAACCTTATGTCACCAAGAGAAACAAAAGAAAACATAGTACATCTCTACCAGTTTTCAAATTAAACATGTTCTTATCTGAAACAATAACTGAAGTGGTTCACAAAACTAGATGGTTAATCTGACCCAGTTTTGGGTTGAATACCCTAACGAGCACTCAGCAGCAGACATTGACTACTATGAGAGTGTGACTAGCTGATTTTGTTAGCCAGTCAAGAGGAATGAACCTGCAATTGTCAGTAATACTAGTCCATCTACAAGTGCATGACAGGAAAAGTTGTCTTTTCCACTAATGAGACCTGTAATTAATACAGAAGAAAGATTACCAGAAGGAAAATGCTTTACAATTTCCTAATGAGCCTCTCAAAGGGAGATGTCTGGGCCACATAAGCTGTAATGATCCTCAGCCACAGCTTGGCACAGGGCTCTCAGAAGGAGCAGGACCCTTTTGGGCCAAATAGGTCCAGTTGGCCTAAGACCAACCCTAACAAAGAATGATGAAGTTTATATCACATAAAATCATTCATTAGCAATAGTGCAAAATATAGATGTGTGAAAAATTGATATAGTAGTCCACAAAAAAAGACAAAAGTAGCATTGATTGCTGAACTTGCTACACCCAGTGATTGAGGTGTTTTATGTACAGAGAAAGACAAAAAGTTGTAAAATATCAGGATTTGCAGGCAGGAATGAGAGCAATGTAGAAGAAGGTTAACCAAACAGTTCCAATAGCAGTAGGTGCAACAGGTCTAATAAAAAAGAATTTACAGTCATACGTAGATATGCTCTCAACACATGTAACTCTATATGAATTATAGGAGTCAGTTCTGAGCACCCTGTAGGTGTTGAGAAAAACATTTTTGGCCAACTTAAAAGGCTGAAGCAATACTAACTTCATGAACTTTAATCATACCCTAACTTTAAAAAGGGGTCTGCATATGCCAAGTTAACCCTTCTAAATTTACCATGTACAGTCTGCTCTTTGTACATACTGCTCATGTTCACTCTACCTGTTCTGTGTACGCACTACTCATGTTTACTCTACCTACTTTGTGTACATACTGCTAGTGTTTACTATACCTGTTCTGTGTACATACTGTTCATGTTTACTTTACCTGCTTTGTGTACGTGCTGCTTATGTTTATTCTACTGGCACTGTTTATGTACTGCTCATATTTACTGTACCTGCTCTGTGTACATACTGCTCATGTTTGCTCTACCTGCTCTGTGCATGTACTGCTCATGTTTACTGTACCTGCTCTGTGTATATACTGCTTATGTTTACACTACCTACTCTGTGTACATACTGCTCATGTTTACTGTACTTACTCTGTGTACATACTGCTCATGTTTATTCTACCTGATCTGTGTATGTACTGCTCATGTTTACTCTACCTGCTCTGTATATGTACTGCTCATGTTTACTGTACCTGCCCTGTGCACATACTGCCCATGTTTAGTCTACCTGCTCAGTGCATGTACTGCTCATGTTTAGTCTACCTGCTCAGTGCATGTACTGCTCATGTTTACTCTACCTGTTCTGTGTATATACTGCTCATGTTTACTGTACCTGCTCTGTGTAAGTACTGTCCGTGGTTACTGTACGTGCTCTATGTATGGACTGCTCATGTTTGGTGTATCTGCTCAGTGTATATACTACTCTTGTTTACTCTACCTGCTCTCTGTATACACTGCTCATCTTTTTTCTATCTCTTCTGTGTACATACTGCTCATGTATACTCTACCTGCTCTGTGTGCATACTGCTCATATGTAGTGTACCTGCTCTGTGTATGTACTGCTCATGTTTACTCTATGTGCTCTGTGTATCACCTGCTCCTGTTCACTCTACCAACTCTGTGTACCTGCTGCTCATGTTTACTTTACCTTCTCTGTGTATGTACTGCTCATGTTTACTGTACCTGCTCTGTGTATATGCTGTTCATGTTTACCCTACCTGCTCAGTGTATGTACTGCTCATGTTTACTCTACCTGCTCTGTGTACGTAACCTTCATATTTACCCTACCTGCTCTGTGTATGTACTTCACATGTTTACTGTACCTTCTAGGTATACATACTGCTCATGTTTATTTTACCTGATCTGTGAACCTACTGCTCATGATTACTCTACCTCATCTGTGTACACACTGCTCATGTTTACTATACCTGCTCTGTGTACATACTGCTCATGTTTATCTACTTGCTCTGTGTATGTACTTCTCATGCTAACTGTACATATTCTGTGTATGTACTAGTGAGGTTTACCTTACCTGCTCTGTGTACGTACTGCTCATGTTTACTGTACCTGCTCTGTGTATGTACTGCTCATGTTCAATGTACCTGCTCTGTGTACATACTGCTCAAGTTTACTGTAACTACTCTGTGTATGTAGTGCTCATGTTTACTGTATCTGCTTGGTGTATGTGGTGCTCACGTTTACTCTACCTGCTCAGTGTTTGTACTGCTCATGTTTATTGTATCTTCTCTGTGTACGGACTTCTCATGTTTACTCGAAATGCTCTGTGTATGCACTGCTCATGTTTACTGTACCTGGTCTGTGTAAGTTCTGCTCATGTTTATTCTACCTGATCTATGTACGTACGGCTCATATTTACTCTACCTGATTTGTATAAGTGCTGCTCATTTGTACTCTACCTGCTCTGTATACATACTGCTCATGTATATTTACCTGCTCTGTGTATGTACTGGTCATGTTTATTGTACCTGCTCTCTGTACATACTGCTCATGTTTTCTGTACCTGTTGTATGTACATACTGTATGTACATACTGGTGATATTTACTGTACCTGCTCTGTGTACCTACTGCGCATGTTTGCTCTAACTGCTCTGTGTAGGCACTGCTCATGTTTACTGTACCATCTCTGTATACGTGCTGCTCATGTTTACTCTACCTGCTCGCACTGCTCATGTTTACTGTACCTGCTCTGTGTAAGTACTGCTCATGTTTATCTACCTGCTCTGTGTATGTACAACTCATGTTTATTGTATCCTCTCTCTGTACATACTGCTCATGTTTTCTATACCTGCTGTATGTACATACTGGTCATGTTTACTGTACCTGCTCTGTGTGCCTATTGCCCATGTTTACTGTACCTGCTCGGTGTATGTACTGCTCATGTTTTCTGTACCTGCTCTGTGCATGTACTGCTCATGATTACTGCACCTGATCTGTGTATGTACTGCTCATGTTTACTCTACCTGCTCTCTGTATGTACTGCTCACATTTACTGTACCTGCTTGGTGTATGTGCTGCTCATGATTACTCTACCTGCTCAGTGTTTGTACTGCTTGTGTTTACTGTACCATCTCTGTATATGTACTGCTCATGTTTACTGCACCTGCTCTGTGTAAGTACTGCTCATGTTTATCCTGTCTGATCTGTGTATGTACAGCTCATATTTACTCTACCTGATTTGTATAACTGCTGCTCATGCTCTACCTGCTCTGTATACCTACTGCTCATGTTTATCTACCTGCTCTGTCTATTTTACTACTCATGTTTATTGTATACTCTCTCTGTCCATACTGCTCATGTTTTCTGTACCTGCTGTATGTACATACTCATCATGTTTACTGTACCCGCTCTGTGTACCTATTGCCCATGTTTACTCTACCTGCTCGGTATATGTACTGCTCATGTTTACTGTACCTGCTCTGTGCATGTACCCCTCATGTTTACTGCACCTTCTTTGTGTACGTAATGCTCACGTTTACTTTACCTGTGCTATGTACGTACTGCTCATGTTTACCTGCTCTCTGTATGTACTGCTCATGTTTACTGTACCTGCTCTGTGTATGTGCTGCTCATGTTTAATCTTCCTGCTCTGTGTACATATGGCTCATGTTTACTGTACCTGCTCAGTGCATGTACTGCTAATGTTTACAGTACCTGCTCTGCGTACATACTAGTCATGTTTACTGTACCTGCTCTGAGCATGTACTGCTCATGTTTACTGCACCTGCTCTGTATATGTACTGCATATGTTTACTATACCTGCTCAGTGTATGTGCTGCTCATTTTTACTCTACCTGCTCAGTGTTTGTACTGCTCGTGTTTACTGTACCTTCTCTATGCACGTACTGCTGATGTTTACTCTACCTGCTCTGTGTATTCACTGTTCACATTTACTGTACCTGGTCTGTGTAAGTGCTGCTCATGTTTATTCTACCTGATCTATGTATGTACTACTCATATTTACTCTACCTGATTTGTATAAGTGCTGCTCATCTTTACTCTACCTGCTCTGTATACGTACTGCTCAACATATTTGCCTTCTCTGTGTATGTATTACTCACTTTTACTGTACCTGCTCTCTGTACATACTGCTTATGTTTTCTGTACCTGTTGTATGTACATACTGGTCATGTTTATGTTACCTGCTCTGTGTACCTACTGCCCATGTTTACTCTACCTGCTCTGTGTATGCACTGCTCATGTTTTCTGTATTTGCTCTGTGGATGTACTCTTCATGTTTACTGCACATGCTCTGTGTATGTACTGCTCATGTTTACTCTGCCTGCTCTCTGTATGCACTGCTCATGTTTTCTCTACCTGCTCTGTGTACATACTGCTAATGTTTAGTCTACTTTCTCTGTGTACATACAGCTTATGTTTATCTACCTGCTCTGTGTACATACTGCTCAAGTTTACTGTACCTGCTCTGTGCATGTGCTGCTCATTGTTACTGTAGTTACTCTGCGTATGTACTGCTCACGCTTACTATACCTGCTCTGTGTACATACTGCTCATGTTAACTGTTCCTGCTCTGTGTATGTGTTGCTCATGTTTACACTATCTGCTCTCTGTATGTTCAGCTCATGTTTACTCTACCTGCCCTGTGTACATACTGCTCATGTTTATGCTTCCTGCTCTGTGTATGTACTGCTCATGTTTAATCTTCCTGTTCTGTGTACATACTAGTCATGTTGACTCCACATGCTCTGTGTAGGTACTGCTCTTGTTTACTGTACCTGATCTGTGTATCCACTGTTCATGTTTACTGTACTTGCTCTGTATATGAACTTCTCGTGTTTATTGTACTTGCTCTGTGTAAGTACACCGAGCTGGAAGAGGAAACATGAGCAGTACATACACAGACCAGGTACAGCACTGCTCATGTTTACTGTACCTGCTCTATGAACATACACCTCATGTTTACCATGCCTGCTCTGCGTACATTCTGCTCATGTTTACTGAACCTGCTTTGTGTATGTACTACTCATGTTTACTGTGCCTGCTCGGTGCATGTGCAGCTCATGTTTACTCTACCTGTTCAGTGTTTGTACAGCTTGTGTTTACTGTACCTTCTCTGTATACGTACTGCACATGTTTATTCTATCTGCTCTGTATATGTACTGCTCATGTATATTTACCTGCTTTGTGTATGTACTACTCACATTTACTGAACCTACTCTCTGAACGTACTGCTCATGTTTTCTGTACTTGTATGTACATACTGGTCATGTTTACTGTAGCTACCCTGTGTACCTACTGCCCATTTTACTCTACCTGCTCTGTGTATGTACTGCTCAAGTTTACTGTACTTGCCCTGTGTATGTACTGCTCATGTTTACTCTACATGCTCTGTGTATCAGCTGCTCCTGTTCACTCTACCAGCTTTGTGTACCTGCTGCACATGTTTACTCTACCTTCTTTGTGTACCTGCTGCACATGTTTACTCTACCTTCTTTGTGTACCTGCTGCACATGTTTACTGTACCTGCTATGTATACACACTGCTAATGTTTATTTTACCTGATCTTTGTTCCTACTGCTCGTGATTACTCTACCTCATATGGGTACACACTGCTCATGATTACTGTACCTGCTCTGTGTACATACTGCTCATGTTTATTTACCTGCTCTGTGTATGTGCTGCTCATGTTTACTGTGCATGTTCTGTGTATGTACTGGTGAGGTTTACCTTTCCTGCTCTCTGTACATACTGCCAATGTTTACCTAATCTGTGTACATACTGCTCATGTTTACTGTATCAGCTCTGTGTATGTACTGTTCATGTTTGGTGTATCTGCTCTGTGTATATACTGCTCATGTTTACTGTACCTGCTCTGGGTATCTGCTGCTCATGTGTACTGCATCTGCTCGGTGTATGCGCTGCTCATGTTTACTCTACCTGCTCAGTGTTTGTATTGCTCGTGTTTACTGTACCTTCTCTGTGTACATACTGCTCATGCTTACGCTACCTGCTCTGTGTATGCACTGCTCATGTTTACTGTACATGGTCTGTGTAAGTACTTCTCATGTTTATTCTACCTGATATATGTACGTACTGCTCATATTTACTCTACCTGATTTGTGTAAGTGCTGCTCATTTTTACTCTACCTGCTCTGAATACGAACTCTTCATGTGTATTCACCTGCTCTGTGTATGTACTACTCACATTTACTGTACCTGCTTTCTGTACGTACTACGCATGTTTTCTGTACCTGTAGTATGTACATACTGGTCATGTTTACTGTACCTGTTCTGTTTACCTACTACCCATGTTTACTCTACCTGCTCATGTTTACTGTACCAGCTCTGTGATTGTACTGCTCATGTTTAAAGTACCTGTTCTGTGTACATACTGCTTATATTTACTCTACCTTCTCTATGTACGTACTCCTCATCTTTAATCTTTCTGCTATGCATATGTACGGCTCATGTTTACTGTACCTGCTCTGTGTATGTACTGTTCACGTTTGCTGTTCCTGCTCTATGTACGTACTGCTCATGTTTACTGTACCTGTTCTGTATATGTATTGGTGAGGTTTACCTAACCTGCTCTCTGTACGTACTGTTGATGTTTACTTTACCTGTTCTGTATATGTACTGCTCATGTTTACTGTACCTGCTCTGTGTATGTACTGCTCATGTTTACTATACCTGCTCTGTGTGCATACTGCTCATGTTTACTGTACCTGCTTTTTGTATGTAATGCTCAAGTTTACTCTACTTGCTCTGCGTGTGTGCTGCTTCTGCTTACTCAACCAGTTTTGTGTACCTGCTGGTCATGTTTACTCTACCTTCTCTGTGTATGTACTGCTCATATTTACTGTATCTGTTCTGTGTATATACTGTTCATGTTTAATGTACCTGCTCTGTATATGTACAGCTCGTCTAGGCTACCTAATGTGTGTACATACTTCTCATGTTTAATACCTCTCAAACTCTTAGAACAAAAATCTGGACAATGCCTAAGATAATGGGGGGACAAATTTGGGCAGATATTAAATATTGCTCTTACAAACTTAGAAAGTTGATAGAATAATAAGTTTTGCATTAGCATGAATTTTCTGAAGGATGTATAGTCTAAAACACAAATGTTTGTCATTATTTAATGACTTCAATCCTTAGCTATTTGCCAAAAAAGTACAGATTTTAAGAGAAACACACCAAAAATATGAAGCAAAAATCTGGACATTCTGCAAAAATATGTACAGTTGAGAGGTAGTCTGTACCTTCACTTTGTATGTACTTCTCATGTTTACTGTACCTGCTCTGTGCATGTACTGATCATGTTTACTCTACCCACTCTGTGTATCTATTGCTCATGTTTTCTCTACCTGCTCCGTGTACATACTGCTCATGTTTAGTCTACCTGCTCTGTGTACATGCTGCTTATGTTTATCTACCTGCTCTGTGTACATACTGTTCATGTTTACTGTACCTGCTCTGTGTATGTATTGCTCATGTTTATATCTGCTCTATATGTACAGCTCATGTTTACCTGCTCTGTGTACGTACTGCTCATGTTTACTCTACCTGCTTTGTGTATGTACTGCTCATGTTTAATCTTCCTGCTCTCTGTACATATGGCTCATATTTGCTGTACCTGCTATGTATACACACTGCTCATGTTTATTTTACCTAATCTGTGAAACTACTACTCATGATTACTCTACCTTATCTGTGTACGCACTGCTCATGTTTACTCTACCTTCTCTGTGTACGTACTGCTCATGTTTATTTACCTGCTCTCTGTATGTACTGCTCATGTTTACTGTACCTGCTCTGTGTATGTACTGCATATGTTTACTCTATCTGCTCTGTGTATGTACTACTCATGCTAACTCTACCTCCTCTGTGTATGTGCTGCTCATGTTTAATCTTCCTGCGCTGTGTACATATGGCTCATGTTAACTGTACCTGCTCAGTGTATGTACTGCTCAAAAACAGAAAAAAAAGCCAAGGCAAGGAGACAAATTCTGTAAAAAGTTGCTGGAACAAAACTGTAGACCACAAGGAAATAGCGTATTACCAATTTAATAAACGCTTTCGTCAGGAGACTTCTTCAGAATACCCTGTACTGCTCATGTTTACTTTACCTGCTCTGTGTACATACTAGTCATGTTTACTCTACTTGCTCTAAGTACCTGCTGCTCATGTTTACTCTACCTGCTCTGTGTATGTACTGCTCATGTTTACTGTACCTGATCTGTGCATGCACTGTTCATGTTTACTGTACCTGCTTTGTCTATGTACTTCTCATGTTTATTGTACTTGCTCTGTGTATGTACACAGAGCAGGAAGAGGAAACATGAGCAGTATGTACACAGAGTAGGTACAGCACTGCTCATGTTTACTATACCTGCTCTATGAACATATTCCTCATGTTTACTGTACCTGCTCTGTGTACATACTGCTCATGTTTACTGTACTTGCTCTGTGCATGTAATACTCATGTTTAGTGCACCTGCTCTGTGTACGTACTCCTCATGTTTACTCTACTTGCTCTGTGTTGTTAATACACATGTTTACTATATATGTATGTACTGCTCAGGTTTACTCTACCTGCACTGTGCACACACAGGTCATGTTTACAGTAGCTGCTCTGTGTATGTACTGCTCATGTTTACTCTACCTGTTCTATGTACATACTGCTCATGTTTACTCTAGCTGCTCTGTATACGCACTGCTCATGTTTACTGTACCTGCTCTGTGTATGTACTGCTCAGGTTTATTCTACCTTCTCTGTGCACACACAGGTCATGTTTACAGTAGCTGCTCTGTGTATGTAATGCTCATGTTTACTCTACATGCTCTATGTACGTACTGCTCTTGTTGACTCTAGCTGCTCCATGTACGTACTGCTCATGTTTACTGTACCTGCTCTGTGTACGTACTGTTCATGTTTCCTCTACCTCTTCTATGTATGTACTGCTCATGTTTACTGTATCTGCTCTGTGTATATACTGCTCATGTTTACTGTACCTGCTCTGTGTAAGTACTGCTCAAGTCCACTGTACCTGCTCTGTGTAAGTAGTGCTCATGTTCACTGCACCTGCTCTGTGTACATACTCCTTATGTTTACTCTACCTGCATTGTGTATGTACTGCTCATGTTTACTCTACCAGCTCTGTGTATGTACTGCTCATGTTTACTCTACCTGATCTGTGTGTGCACTGTTCATGTTTACTGTACCTACTTTGTCTATGTACTTCTCATGTTTATTGTACTTGCTCTGTGTATGTACACAGAGCAGGAAGAGGAAACATGAGCAGTATGTACACAGAGCAGGTACAGCACGTCTCATGTTTACTATACCTGCTCTATGAACATATCCCTCATGTTTACAGTGCCTGCTCTGTGTACATACTGCTCATGTTTACTGTACTTGCTCTGTGCATGTAATGCTCATGTTTAGTGCACCTGCTCTGTCTATGTACTGCTCATGTTTACTCTACTTGCTCTTTGTTGTTACTGCACATGTTTACTCTACATGTATGTACTGCTCAAGTTTACTCTACCTGCACTGTGCACACACAGGTCATGTTTACAGTAGCTGCTCTGTGTATGTACTGCTCATGTTAACTCTACCTGCTCTATGTACATACTGCTCATGTTTACTCTAGCTGCTCCGTATACGTACTGCTCATGTTTACTGTACCTGCTCTGTGTATGTACTGCTCAGGTTTATTCTACCTTCTCTGTGCACACATAGGTCAAGTTTACAGTAGCTGTTCTGTGTATGTACTGCTCATGTTTACTCTACATGCTCTATGTACGTACTGCTCATGTTTACTCTAGCGATTCCATGTACGTACTGCTCATGTTTACTGTACCTGCTCTGTGTATGTACTGTTCATGTTTCCTCTACCTCTTCTATGTATGTACTGCTCATGTTTACTCTACCTGCCCTGTGTATGTACTGTTTATGTTAACTCTAACTACTCTGTGTATGTAGTGGCCATGGTTAATCTACCTGTTCTGTGTACATACTGCTCATGTTTACTCTATCTACTTTGGGTACATACTGCTTATATTTGTCTTCCTGCTCTTTGAATATACAGTTCTTATTTATTATACCTGTTCAGTTTATGTACTGCTCATGTTTACTCTACCTGCTGAGTTTATGTACTGCTCATGTTTACTCTACCTTCTCTGTGTACATACTGCTCATTTTTACTCTATCCGCTCTGTGTACACACTGCTTATGTTTACTGTATCTGCTTTGTGTAAGTACTGCTCATGTTTATTCCACCTGATCTGTGTACTTACTGCTCATGTTTATCAACCTGCTCTGTGTGTGTACTGTTCATGTTTACTGTACCTGCTCTCTGTACGCACTGCTCATGTTTACTATACCTTCTGTATGTACATAGTGGTAAGGTTTACTGTACTTACTCTGTGTGCCTACTGTCCATGTTTACTCTACCTTCTCTCTGTATGTCCTGCTCATGTTTACTGTACCTGCTCTGTGCATGTACTGCTCATTTTTACTGCACCTGCTCTGTGTACATACTCCTCATGATTACTCTATCTGCTCTGTTTATGTACTGCTGATGGTTACTCTACCTGTTCTGTGTACGTTCTGCTCATGTTTACTCTACTTGCTTTGTGTATGTACTGCTCAAGCTTATTGTACCTGCACTGTGTATGAACTGCTTAGATTTACTCTTTCTGCTCTGTATATATACTGCTCATGCTTACTGTACCTGCTCTGTTTACATATTTCTCATGTCTGCTGTACCTGATTTATGCACATACTGTTCATGTTTACTGTACCTCCTCTGTGTATTTAAGGCTCATCTTTGCTGTACCTGCTCTGTGTTTGTACTGCTCATATTTGCTTCAAATGTTTTGCATGCATACTGCTCATGTTTCCTCTACCTGCTTTGTGTATGCACTGCTCATGTTTACTCTACTTGCTCTGTGTTCATACTACTCATGTTTATTTTACCTGCTCTGTGTATGTACTGCTCATGTTTACTGTACCTGCTCTGTGTATGTACTGCTCATGTTTATTCTACCTGATCTGCAGACATATCGCTCATGTATACTCTACTTGATCTATGGATATACTTCTCATGTTTACTCTTCTTGGTCTGTGTACGTACTGGTCATGTTTATCTACCTGCTCTATGTATGTACTGCTCATGTTTACTGTACCTACTCTGTGTATGTACCGCTCACATTTACTCTACCCGTTCTGTGTATGTAATGCTCATGATTTCTCTACCTGCTCTGTGCACATACTGGTCATGTTTACTGTACCTGCTCTGTGTACGTACTGCTCATGTTTACTGTACCTGCTCTGTGCAAGTACTGCTCATGTTTACTGTACCTGCTCTGTGTACGTACTCCTCATGATTACTCTACCTGCTCTGTGTATGTACTGCTGATGTTTACTCTACCTGTTCTGTGTACGTACTGCGCACGTTTACTCTACCTGCTCTGTGTACATACTGCTCATGTTTACCCTACCTGCTATGTACTGCTCATGTTTACTGTACCTGCTATATATATCTACTGCTCATGTTTATTGTACCTGATTTGTGTACCTACTGCTCATGATTACTGTACCTCATCTGTGTGCACACTGCTCATGTTTACTATACCTGCTCTGTGTATGTACTGTTCATGTTTACTCTACCTTCTCTATGAATATGCTGCTCTAATCTTCCTGCTTAGTGTACATACAGCTCATGTTTTTTGTACCTAATCTGTGTACATACTGCTCATGTTTACTCTACCTGCTGCTCTTGTTTACTCTACCTGCTCTGTGAATGTATTGCTCATTTTTACTGTACCTGCTCTGTGTATGCACTGTTCATGTTTACTGTACCTGCTCTGTGCATGTACTTATAATGTGTACTGTACTTGCTCTATTTATGTACTGCTCATGTTTATTCTACCTGCTCTGTGTATGTACTGCTGATGTTTACTCTACCTGTTCTGTGTACGCACTGTGCACGTTTACTCTACCTGCTCTGTGTACATACTGCTCATGTTTACCCTACCTGCTATGTACTGCTCATGTTTACTGTACCTGACATATATATCTACTGCTCATGTTTATTGTACCTGATTTGTGTACCTACTGCTCATGATTACTGTACCTCATCTGTGTGCACACTGCTCATGTTTACTATACCTGCTCTTTGTATGTACTGCTCATGTTTACTCTACCTTCTCTATGAATATGCTGTTCTAATCTTCCTGCTTAGTGTACATACAGCTCATGTTTTTTGTACCTAATCTGTGTACATACTGCTCATGTTTACTCTACCTGCTGCTCTTGTTTACTCTACCTGCTCCGTGAATGTATTGCTCATTTTTACTGTACCTGCTCTGTGTATGCACTGTTCATGTTTACTGTACCTGCTCTGTGCATGTACTTATAATGTTTACTGTACTTGCTCTATTTATGTACTGCTCATGTTTATTCTACCTGCTCTGTGTATGTACTGCTCATGCTTACTGTACCTGCTCTGTGTATGTACTGCTAATTTTTGCCTACCTACTCTGTGTACATTCTGCTGATGTTTACTCTGTCTGCTCTGTGACGTACTGCTCATGTTTACTGCACCTGCTATATGTACCTACTGCTCATGTTTACTCTACCTCATCATGCTGCTCATGTTCATTCTACCTGATCTATGTACCTACTGCTAATGTTTTCTCTAACTCATCTTTCTCTACCTCATCTGTGTATGCACTGTTCATGTTTACTCAACCTGCTCTGTCTACGTAATGCTCATGTTTATCTACCTGCTTTGTGTATGCACTGCTGATGTTTACTCTACCTGTTCTGTGTACATACTGCTCATATTTACTCTACTTGCTCTGTGTGTGTACTGCTCAGGCTTATTGTACCTGCACTGTGTATGTATTGCTCATATCTACCCTTCCTGCTCTGTGTACATACTGCTCATGTTAACTGTACCTGCTCTTTTTACATATTGCTCATGTTTGTTGTACCTGATTTCTGTACATACTGCTCATGTTTACTCTACGTGCTCTGTGTGTGTACTGCTCAGGCTTATTGTACTTCCTCTGTGTATGTATGGCTCACCTTTGCTGTACCTGCTCTGTGTTTGTAGTGCTCATGTTTGCTTCACCTGCTCTGCATGCATACTGCTCTTGTTTCTTCTACCTGCTCTGTGTATGTACTGCTCATGTTTACAATACTTGCTCTGTGTTTGTACTGCTCATGTTTACTGTACCTGCTCTCTATATGTACTGTTCATGTTTATTCAACCTGATCTGTGGACGTATTGCTCATGATTACTGTACCTGATTTATGTATATACTGTTCATGTTTACTATTCTTGCCCTATGTACGTACTGGTCATGTTTATCTACCCGCTCTGTGCATGTAATGCTCATGTTTACATTCTGCTGATGTTTACTCTGTCTGCTCTGTGACATACTGCTTATATTTACTATACCTGCTCTATGCACATACTGCTCATGTTTACTGTACCTGCTATGTGTACGTACTCCTCATGATTACTCTACCTGCTCTGTGTATGTACTGCTGATGTTTACTCTACCTGTTCTGTGCATGTACTGTGCATGTTTACTCTACCTGTTCTGTGTATGTACTGTGCATGTGTACTCTACCGGTTCTGTGTACCTACTGTGCGTGTTTATTCTACCTGCTCTGTGTATGTACTGCTCATGATTACTCTACCTCATCTGTGTACACACTGCTCATGTTTACTTGACCTGCTCTGTGTATGTACTGCTCATGTTTACCCTACCTCCTCTGTGTATGTGCTGCTCATGTCTAATCTTCCTGCTTAGTGTACATACAGCTCATTGTTATTGTGCCTGATCTGTGTATGTACTGCTCATGTCTACTCTACATGCTCTGTGTATGTACTGCTCATGTTTACTATACTGCTCTTTTTACATACTGCTCATGTTTAATCTACCTGCTCTGTGTACCTGCTGCTCATGTTTACTCTGCCTGCTCTGTGAATGTACTGCTCATTTTTCCTTTACCTGCTCTGTGTATGAACTGTTCATGTTTACTGTACCTGTTCTGTGCATGTAATTATCATGTTTACTGTACCTGCTCTGTGTACATACTGCTCATGTTTTCTGTACCTGTTCTGTGTATGTATGGCTCATGTTTACTCTACCTGCTCTGTGTATGGACTGCTCTTGTTTTCTATACCTGCTATATGTACGTATTGCCCATGTTAATTCTACCTAATCTGTGTACCTACTGCTCATATTTACTTTACCTCTTCTTACTGCTCATGTTCATTCTACTACCTCATCTGTGTACACACTGCTCATGTTTACTCGACCTGCTCTGTGTATGTACTGCTCATGTTTACTCTACCTCCTCTGTGTATGTGCTGCTCATGTCTAATCTTCCTGCTTAGTGTATCTACAGCTCATCGTTATTGTGCCTGCCTTCTTACTGCTCATGTTCATTCTGCCTGATCTGTGTACCTACTGCTCATGTTTTCTCTACCTCATCTTTCTCTACCTCATCTGTGTACACACTGCTCATGCTTACTCTACCTGCTCTGTGTATGTACTGCTCATGTTTATCTACCTGCTCTATGTACTGCTGATGTTTACTGTACCTGCTCCATGTATGTATTACTCATCTTTACTCTACATGCACTGTCAATGTACTGCTCATGTTTACTCTACCTGCTCTTTGTACGTACTGCTCATATTTACTCTACCTACTCTGGGTATGTACTCCTCATGTTTACTCTACCGGCTCTGTGCATGTACTGCTCATGTTTACTCTACCTGCTGTTTGTACATACTGCTCATGTTTACTGTACCTGCTCTGTGTACATACTGCTCATGTTTACTCTACCTGCTCTCTGTGCATACTGCTCATGTTTAATCTTCCTGCTCTGTGTACGTACGGCTCATGTTTGCTGTATCTGCTTTGTGTATGTACTGCTCATGTTTACTGTAGCTGTTATGTGTACATGCTGCTCATGTTTACTCTACCTGTGTACCTGCTGCAAATGAATACGTTACCTACTCTGTTTATGTACTTCTCATGTTTACTGCACCTGCTCTCTGTACATCCTGTTCATGTTTACTGTACCTGTTCTGTGTTTGTACTCCTCATGTTTACTATACCTACTCTGTGTATGTACTGCTCATGTTTACTCTACCTGGTCTGTGCATGTACTGCTCATGTTTACTCTGCCTGCTCTGTGTACATACTTTTCATGTTTGCTATTCCTGCTCTGTGTATGTAATGCTTATGGTTACTTTGCCTGCTCTGTGTACGTACTGCTCATTGTTAATCTACCTGCTCTGTGTACGTACTGTTGATGTTTACTGTACCTGCTCTGTGTACGTTCTGCTCATGTTTTCTCTGCCTGCACTCTGTACATACTGCTGATGTTTACTCCACCTCCTATGTGCATGTAATGCTCATGTTTACTCTACCTGCTCTGAGTACATACTTCTCAAATTTACTGTACCTGCTCTGTGTATGTAATGCTTACATTTACTTTGCCTGCTCTATGTACGTACTGCTCATCGTTAATCTACCTGCTCTGTATATGTACTGCTGATGTTTACTGTACCTGCTCTGTGTACGTACTGCTCATGTTTAATCTGCCTGCTCTGTGTACATACTGCTGATGTTTACTGTACTGCTCTGTGTACGTACTGCTGATGTTTACTCTAACTGATATTTGTATGTACTGCTCATGTTTACTCTACCTGCTCTGTGTACATACTTTTCATGTTTACTATTCCTGCTCTGTGTATGTAATGCTTATGGTTACTTTGTCTGTACGTACTGCTCATCATTAATCTATCTGTTCTGTGTACGTACTGCTGATGTTTACTGTACCTGCTCTGTGTAAGTACTGCTCATGTTTACTCTACCTGATCTGTGCCTGTACTGCTCATGTTTACTCTACCTGCTCTTTGTACGTACTGCTAAAGTTTACTGTACCTGCTCTGTGTAAGTACTGCTCATGTTCACTGTACCTGTTCTATGTACATGCTACTCATGATTACTCTACCTGCTCTCCATACGCACTGCTCATGTTTACTGTACCTGCTCTGTGTACACACTGCTCATGCTTACTTTACCTGGTATGTATATGTACTGCTCATTTATACTGTAGCTGCTCTGTGTACGTACTGCTCATGATTTCTCTACGTGCTGTTTACGTACTGCTCATGTTTACTTTACCTGCTCTCTGTATGTGCTGGTCATAGTTACTCTACCTGCTCTGTGTACGTACTGCTCATGTTTACTGTACCTGCTCTGTGTATGTACTGCTCATGTTTACTGTACCTGCTCTGTGTATGTACTACTCATGTTTACTGTACCTGCTCTGTGCACATACTGGTCATGTTTACTGTACCTGCTCTGTGTATGCACTGCTCATGTTTACTGTACATGCTCTGTGCGTGTACTGCTCATGTTTACTGTACCTGTTCTGTGTACATACTCCTCATGATTACTCTACGTGCTCTGTGTATGTACTGCTCATGTTTACCCTACCTGTTTTGTGTATGTACTGCTCATGTTTACTGTACCTGCTATATATATGCACTGCTCATGTTTACTGTACCTGATCTGTGTACCTACTGCTCATGATTACTTTACCTCATCTGTGTACACACTGCTCATGTTTACTCTACCTGTTCAGTGTACATAATGCTCATGTTTATCTAACTGCTGTCTGTATGTACTGCTCATATTTACTGTATCTGCTCTTTCTATTTACTGCTCACGTTTACTTTACCTGGTCTGTGTATGTACTGCTCATGTTTACTCTACCTCCTCTGTGTATGTACTGCTGATGTTTACTCCACCTCCTCTGTGCACGTACTGCTCATGTTTACTCTACCTGCTCTGTGTGCTTACTTCTCATGTTTACTGGACCTGCTCTGTGCATGTAATGCTTATGGTTACTTTGCCTGTTCTGTGTATGTGCTTCTCATTGTTAATCTACCTGCTGTCTGTATGTACTGCTGACTTTCACTGTACCTGCTCTGTGTACGTACTGTTCATTTTTACTCTACCTGCTCTGTGTACATAATGCTCATGGTAACTCTATCTGCTCTGTGTGCATACTGCTGATGTTTACTTTAGCTGCTCTGTGTACATACTGCTGATGTTTACTCTACCTGCTCTGTTTATGTACTGCTCATGTTTACTCTACCTGCTCTGTGTATGTACTTCTCATGTTTACTGTACCTGCTCTCTGAATGCAGAGTTCATGTTTACTGTACCTGCTATGTCTTTGTACTGCTCATGTTTACTCTTTCTCTGAGTACGCACTGCTCATGTTTACTATACCTGCTCTGTGTAAGTACCGCTCATGTTTTTTCTAACTGATCTATGTATGTACTGATTTGTATAAGTACTGCTCATGTTTACTCAGTCTGCTCTGTAGACATACTGCTCATGTTTATATACCTGTTCTGTGTATGTACTGCTATTATTTACTGTCCCTGCTCTGTGTACATACTGCTTACGCTTACTGTACCTGCTGTACATACATAATGGTCATGTTTACTGTACCTGCTCTGTGTACATACTGCCCATGTTTACTCTACCTGCTCTTTGTATATACTGCTCATGTTTACTATATCTGCTCTGTGCCTGTACTGCTCATGTTTACTGCACCTGCTCTGTGTTCACACTGCTCATGTTTAGTCTACCTGCTGTGTGTATGTATTGCTAATGTTTATCTTACCTGCTCTGTGTACATGCTGCTCATGTTTACTCCAGCTCATGTTTACTAAGCCTGCTCTGTGTATGTACTGTTTATGGCTACTTTGCCTGCTGTGTGTACGTACTGCTCATGATTACTCTAACTGCTCTGTGTACATACTCCTGATGATTACTGTACCTGCTCTGTGTGCGTACTGCTCATGTTTACTCTGCCTGCTCTCTGTTCATGCTGCTGATGTTTACTCCACCTCTTCTGTGCACATACTGCTCATATTTACTCTACCTGCTCAGTGTATCTACTGATCATGTTTACTCTACCTGCTCTGTGTACTTACTGCTCATGTTTACTCTACCTGCTCTGTGTTCGTAGTGCTCATGTTTACTGTTCCTGTTTACAGTACCTGCTCTGTGTATGCACTGCTCATGTTTATTCTACCTGATCTGTGGATATATCACTCATGTTTACTCTACCTGATCTATGTATATACTGCTCATGTTTACTCTTCATGCTCTGTGTATGTACTGGTCATGTTTATCTACCAGCTCTGTGTAAGTACTGCTCATGTTTCCTGTACCTGCTCTGTATATGTACTGCTCACATTTACTCTACCTGCTCTATATATGTAATGCTCATGTTTACTCTACTTGCCCTGTGCACATACTGGTTGTGTTTACTGTACCTGTTCTGTGTACGTACTGCTCATGTTTACTGTACCTGTTGTATGCGCGTACTGCTCATGTTTACTCTACCTGCTCTGTGTATGTACTGCTGATGTTTGCTATACCTGTTCAGTGTACATACTCTGCATGTTTACTCAAACCTGTTCTGTGTACATACTCTCATGTTTACCCTACCTGCTCTGTGTATGTACTGCTCATGTTTACTTTACCTGCTATATATATGTACTGCTCATTTTTACTGTACCTGCTCTGTGTACACACTGTTCTTGTTTACTGTACTTGCTTTGTGCATGTAATTATCATGTTTACTGTACTTGCTCTGTGTATGTACTGTTCATGTTTATTGTACCTGCTGTGTGTACATACTGCTGATTTTTACTGTTCCTGCTCTGTGTACATACTGCTCATGTTTACTGAACCTGTTCTGTGTACATACAGCTCATGTTTACTCTACCTGCTCTGTGTATGTACTGCTAATGTTTACCTACCTACTCTGTGTACATTCTGCTGATGTTTACTCTGTCTGCTCTGTGGCGTACTGCTCATGTTTGCTGCACCTGCTGTATGTACGTACTGCTTTTGTTCATTCTACCTGATCTCTGTATCTACTGTTCATATTATCTCTGCCTCATCTTAATGCTCATGTTTCTTCTACCTGATCTGTGTACCTACAGCTCATGTTTTCTCTACCTCATCCTTCTCTACCTCATCTGTGTATGCACTGCTCATGTTTACTTTACCTGCTCTGTGTAGGTACTGCTCATGTTTATCTACCTGCTCTGTCTATGTACTGCTCATTTTACTGTACCTGCTCCGTGTTTGCATTACTCATCTTTACTCTATGTGATCTGTCTATGTTCTGCTCATGTTTGCTCTACCAGCTCTCTGTACATACTGCTCATGTTTACTCTACCTACTCTGGGTATGTACTCCTCATGTTTACTCTACCAGCTCTGTGCATGTACTGCTCATGTTTACTCTACCTGCTGTGTGTACATATTGCTTATGTTTACTGTACCTGCTCTTTGTACGTACTGCTCATGTTTACTCTAACTACTCTCTGTAAGCACTGCTCGTGTTTAATCTTCCTGCTCTGTGTACGTACGGCTCATGTTTACTGTATCTTCTCTGTGTATGTACTGCTCATGTTTACTGTACCTGTTCTGGGTACATACTGCTCATGTTTACTCTACCTGCTCTGTGTACCTGCTGCTAATGGATACATTACCTGCTCTGTGTATGTAATTCTCATGTTTACTGTACCTGCTGTCTGTACGTACTGCTCATGTTTACTGTACCTGCTCTGTGTATGTACTCCTTATGTTTACTGTACCTGTTCTGTGTAAGTCCTGCTCATATTTACTGTACCTGCTCTATGTATGAGTTGCTCATGTTTATTGTCCCTGTTCTGTGCATATACTTCTCATGTTTACTCTACCTGCTCTGTGTAGGCACTGCTCATGTTTACTCTACCTGCTCTGTGTACATACTGCTCATGTTTACTCTACCTGCTCTGTTTACCTGCTGCTCATGTTTGCTCTACCTGCTCCATGAATGTACTGCAAAGATTTACTGTACCTGCTTTGTGTATGTAATTATCATGTTTACTGTACTTGCTCTGTGTATGTACTGCTCATGTTTACTCTAGCTACACTGTGTACATGCTGCTGATGTTTACTGTACCTGCTGTGTGTACATACTACTCATGTTTACTGTACCTGTTCTGTGTACGTACAGCTCGTGTTTACTCTACCTGCTCTATGTACTGCTCAAGATTACTGCACCTGCTCTGTGTATGTACTGCTCATGTTAACCTACCTACTCCATGTATGCTCTCCTCATGTTTACTCTGTCTGCTCCGTGATGTACTGCTCATGTTTACTGTACCTGCTGTATGTACATACTGATCATATTCATTCTACCTGATCTGTGTACTTACTGCTCACGTTTACTCTACCTCATCTTACTGCTCATGTTTATTCTACCTGATCTGTTTACCTGCTCATGTTTTCTCTACCTCATATTTTTCTACCTCATTTGTGTATGCACTGCTCATGTTTACCCTACCTGCTCTGTGTATGTACTGCTCATGTTTATCTACCTACTCTGGTTATGTACTCCTCATGTTTCTTCTATCAGTTCTATGTATGTATTACTCATCTTTACTTTACATGTTCTATATACTGCTCATGTTTACTCTACCTGCTCTCTGTACTGCTCATGTTTACTCTACCTGCTCTGGTTATGTACTCCTCATGTTTCCTCTATCAGCTCTGTGTATGTACTGCTCATGTTTACTCTACCTTCTGTGTGTACATACTGCTCATGTTTACTGTACCTGTTCTGTGTACGTACAGCTTGTGTTTACTCTACCTGCTCTATGTACTGCTCATGCTTACTGCACCTGCTCTGTTGATGTACTGCTCATGTTAACCTACCTACTCTATGTATGCTCTCCTCATGTTTACTCTGTCTGCTCCATGACGTACTGCTCATGTTTACTGTACCTGCTATATGTACATACTGCTCATGTTCATTCTACCTGATCTGTGTACTTACTGCTCATGTTTACTCTACCTCATCTTACTGCTCATGTTCATTCTACCTGGTCTGTTTACCTACTGCTCATATTTTCTCTACCTCATCTTTTTCTACCTCATTTGTGCATGCACTGCTCATGTTTACCCAACCTGCTCTGTGTACATACTGCTCATATTTATCTACCTACTCTGGTTATGTACTCCTCATGTTTTCTGTATCAGCTCTGTGTATGTATTACTCATCTTTACTTTACATGCTCTATATACTGCTCATGTTTACTCTATCTGCTCTCTGTACGTACTGCTCATGTTTACTCTACCTACTCTGGTTATGTACTCCTCATGTTTCCTCTATCAGGTCTGTGTATGTACTGCTCATGTTTACTGTACCATCTGTGTGTACATACTGGTCATGTTTACTGTACCTGCTCTGTGTATGTACTGCTCATGTTTACTGTACCTGTTCTGTGTACATGCTGCTCTTATTTACTCTACCTGCTCTTTGTACCTGCTGCTAATGGATATGTTATCTGCTGTGTGTATGTACTTCTCATGTTTACTCTACCTGCTCCCTGTATGTACTGCTCATGTTTACTGTTCCTGCTCTGTGTATGTACTCCTCATGTTTACTGTACCTGCTCTGTGTGCGTCCTGTTCATGTTTACTGTACCTGCTCTATGTATGAGTTGCTCATGTTTATTGTCCCTGTTCTGTGTGCATACTGCTCATGTTTACTCTACCTGTTCTGGGTACGTACTGCTCATGTTTAATCTACCTGCTCTGTGTATGTACTGCTAATGCTTACTTTACCTGCTCTGTGTATGTACTGCTCATGTTCACTGTACCTGCTCTGTGTATGTACTGCTCATGTTTACTGTACCTGCTCTGTGTATATACTGCTCATGTTTATTGTACTTGCTGCTTATGTTTACTCTACCTGCTTTGTATGTACTGCTCATTTTAATGTAACAGCTTAGTGTGCATACTGCTCATGTTTACTGCACCTGCTCTGTGTACATACTGCTAATGTTCCCTGTACCTGCTCTATGTATATACTGCTCATGTTTACTGTACCTGCTCTGTGCATGTGCTGCTCATGTTTACTGTACCTGATCTGTTTATGTACTGCTCATGTTTACTCTACCTGCACTGTATACGCACTGCCAGTGCTTACTGTAACTGCATTGTATACCTACTACACATGATTACTGTAGCTGCTCTGTGCACGTACTGTTCATGTTTACTGTACCTTTTCTGTGTACATACTGCTCATGTGTGCTGTACCTGCTCTGTGTATGTACTGCTCATGTTTACTCTCCCTGTTCAGTGTACGTACTGCTCATGTTTACTATACCTGCTATGGATACATACTGCTTATGTTTATCTACTTTCTCTCTGAATGTACAGTTTATGTTTAGTGCATGTACTTCTCATGTTTACTCTACCTTGTCTGTGTACATACTGCTCATGTTTACTGTGCCTGCTCTGTATACATACTGCTCAGGTTTATCTACCTGATCTGTGTATAAACTGCTCATGTTTACTGTACCTGCTCTGTGTACACACTGCTCATGTGTACTGTACCTGTTTTGTGTAAGAACTGTTCATGTTTGTTCTACCATATCTGTGTACATACTGCTCATGTTTACTCTGCTTGATCTCTATACATACTGCTCATGTTTGCTCTACCTGCTCTGTGTATGTATTGCTCATGTTTACTGTACTTGCTCTATGTACCTTCTGCTCATGTTTACTCTACTTCCTCTGTGTATGTACTGCTCATGTTTACTGTACCTGCTTTGTGTACGTACTGCTCATGTTTAATCTACCTGCTCTGTGTACATGTTGCTCATGTTTACTCTACCTGTTTGTATGTACTGCTAATGTTTAATGTAACATCTCTGTGCATGTACTTCTCATGATTACTGTACCTGCTCTGTGTACACTGCTAATGTTTACTATACCTCCTCTGTGTATGTATTGCTCATTTTTACTGTACCTGCTCTGTGTACATACTGCTCATGTTTATTTTGCCTGCTCTGTGTACATGCTGCTCATATTTACTGTACCTGCTGTTTGTATGTACTGCACATGTTTAATGTAACAGCTCTGTGTGCATGCTGCACATGCTTACTGTACCTGTTTTCTGTATGTACTGTTCATGTTTCTTCTACCTACTCTATGTATATACTGCTCATGTTTACTGTACCTGCTCTGTGGTTGTGCTGTTCATGTTTACTGTACCTGCTCTGTTTACATACTGCTGATGTTTACTCTACCTGCTCTGTATACGCACTGCTCATACTTACTGAAACTACTCTGTATACCTACTGCACATGTTTACTGTAGCTGCTCTGTGCACGTACTGCTCATGTTTACTGTACCTTTTCTGTGTACATACTACTCATGTTTGCTGTAACTGCTCTGTGTATGTACTGCTCATGTTTACTCTACCTGCTCTGTGTTTGTACTGGTCATGGTTATTCTACCAGCTTTGTGCACATACTTTTCATGTTTACTCTACCTGTTCTGGGTCTGTACTGCTCATGTTTACTGTACCTACTCTGTGCATGTACTACTCATGGTTACTCTCCCTGTTCAGTGTACATACTGCTCATGTTTACTTTACCTTCTATGGGTACATACTGCTTATGTTTTTCTACTTTCTCTCTGAAAGTACAGTTTATGTTTACTGTACCTGCTCTTTATATTTACTGCTCATGTTTACTATACCTGCTGAGTGCATGTACTTCTCATATTTACTCTGCCTTATCTGTGTACACACTGCTCATGTTTACTGTGCCTGCTCTGTATACATACTGCTCATGTTTATCTACCTGCTCTGTGTACGAACTGCTCTACTGTACCTGCTCTGTGTACAAACTGCTCATGTGTACTGTACCTTTTCTGTGTAAGAACTGCTCATGTTTATTCTACCTTATCTGTGTACGTACTGCTCATGTTTACTCTACTTGACCTCTATACTTACTGCTCATGTTTTCTCTACCTGCTCTGTGTATGTACTGCTAATGTTTACTGTACTTGCTCTATGTACCTTCTGCTCATGTTTACTCCACTTCCTCTGTGTATGTTCTGCTCATATTTACTCTACTTGCTTTGTGTATGTACTGCTCATTTTTATTTACCTACTCAGTTTATGTACTGCTCATGTTTACTGTACCTGCTCTGTGTATGCACTGCTCACATTTACTCTACCTGTTCTGTGTATGTAATACTCATGTTTACTCTACCTGCTTTGTGCACATACTGCTCATGTTTATTGTACCTGCTCTCTGTATGTACTGCTCATGTTTACTATACCTGCTCTGTGTACATACTGCTCATATCTACTCTACCTACACTGTGTACATACTGTTCATGTTTACTGTACTTTTCTGTGTACGTACTGCTCATGTTTACTGTACCTGCTCTGTATATGTACTGCTCATGTTTACTCTACCTGTTGTGTGTACGTGCTGCTTATCTTTTATCTTACTGCAATGCGTATTTGCTGCTCATGTTTACTTTTCCTGATCTGTTTATGTACTGCTCATCTTTACTGTACCTGCTCTATGTATGTACTGCTCATGTTTGCTCTACCTGCTCTGTGTACATACTGCTCATGTTTACTGTACCTATTCTGTGTATGTACTGCTCATGTTTACTGTATCTGCTCTGTGTATGTACTGTTCATGTTTACTGCCCCTGCTCTGTATACCTACTTCTCATGTTTACTCTACCTGCTCTGTGTATGTACTGCTCATGTTTATTGTCCCTGCTCTGTATGGACTGTTCATGTTTACTGCACCTGCTCTGTGTACATACTGCTCATGTTTACTGCACCTGTTCATTCTATGTACTGCTGATGTTTACCGTACCTGCTCTCTGTATGTACTGCTGTTTACTATACCTGCTCTGTGTATATACTGCTCATGTTTACTGTACCTGATCTGTGTATTTACTGCTCATGATTACTGCACGTGCTATGTGTATGTACTGCTCATGTTTTGTGTACCTGTTCTGTGTACATACTGGCCATGTTTACTCTACCTGCTCATTGCAGATAATGCTCATGGTTACACTATCTGCTCTGTGTACGTACTGCTGAAGTTTACTGTACCTGGTCTATGTACGTACTGCTGATGTTTGTTCTACCTGCTCTGTGTATGTACTGCTTATGTTTACTCTACCTGCTCTGTGTATGTACTGCTCATGTTTACTGTACTTGCTCTGTGAATATACTGCTCATGTTTATTGTTCCTGCTCTGTGTACATGCTCATGTTTATTGTACCTGCTCTGTGTACATGCTGCTCATGTTTACTCTACCTGCTTTGTATGTACTGCTCATGTTTAATGTAACAGCTCTGTGAATGCACTGCTCATGTTTAGTGTGCCTGTTCTGTGTACATACTGCTGTTTACTATATCTGCTCTGTGTATGTACTGCTCATGTTTACTGTACCTGCTCTGTGTACATACTGCTCATGTTTATTGTACCTGCTCTGTGCACATGCTGCTCATATTTACTCTACCTGCTGTTTGTATGTACTGCTCATGTTTAATGTAACAGCTCTGTGCACATACTTCTCATGTTTACTGTACCTGTTCTGTGTATGTACTGGTCATGTTTACTCTACCTGCTCTGTGTGTGTACTGGTCATGGTTACTCTACCAGCTTTGTGTACATACTTCTCATGTTTACTGTACCTGCTCTATGCCTGTACTGCTCATGTTTACTGTCTCTGTTCAGTGTATATAATGCTCATGTTTACTCTACCTGCTATGGGTAGATACTGCTTATGTTTATCTACTTGCTCTCTGAATGTACAGTTTATGTTTACTGTACCTGCTCTTTATATTTACTGCTCATGTTTACTCCACCTGCTATGGGTGCATACTGCTTATGTTTATCTACTTGCTCTCTGAATGTACAGTTCATGTTTACTGTACCTGCTCTTTATATTTACTGTTCATGTTTACTATACCTGCTTAGTGCATGTACTTCTCATATTTACTCTACCTTGTCTGTGTACATACTGCTCATTTTTACTCTACATGTTCTGTGTACACACTGCTCATGTTTACTGTGCCTGCTCTGTATACATACTGTTCATGTTTATCTACCTGCTTTGTATATGTACTGCTCATGTTTACTGTACCTGCTGTGTATATGTACTATTCATGTTTACTGCACCTGTTCATTGTATGTACTGCTGATGTTTACCACACCTTCTCTCTGTACGTACTGCTGATGTTTACTATACCTGCTCTGTGTACATACTGCTCATGTTTACTGTACCTGCTCTGTGTATGTACTGCTCATGTTTAGTGTACCTGCTCTGTGTACATACTGCTCATGTTTACTCTACCTGCTCTGTGTATGCACCGCTCATCTTTTTTCTGTATACTCCGTGCACGTACTACTCATGTTTACTCTACCTGCTCAATGTACATACTGCTCATGTTTTTCCTACCTGATCTGTGCATGTACTGCTCATATATACTCTACCTGTTCTGTGTGCATACTGCTCATGTTTACTGTTCCTTCTCTGTGTAGGTGCTCCTCATGTTAACTCTACCTGCTCTGTGTAGATGATGCTCCTGTTTCTCTACCAGCTCTGTGTACCTGCTACTCATGTTTACTCTACCTTTTCTGTGTATGTACTGCTCATGTTTACTGTACCTGCTCTGTGCACGTACTGATGATATATATTCTACCTGCTTTGTGTGCATACTGCTCATGTTTACTATTCCTTCTCTGTGTAGGTGCTGCTCATGTTTACATTACCTGCTGTGTGTAGGTGATGCTCCTGTTTCTCTACCAGCTCTGTGTACCTGCTACTCATGTTTAATCTACCTTCTCTGTGTATGTACTGCTCATGTTTACTGTACCTGTTCTGTGTATATACTGTTCATGTTTACTGTACCTGCTCTGTGTATGTACTGTTCATGGTTACTTTGACTGTTCTGTGTATGTACTGCTCATGATTATTCTACCTGCTCTGTGTATGTACTGCTGATGTTTATTGTACCTGCTCTGTCTACGTACTGCTCATGTTTACTCTGCCTGCTCTACGTACATACTGCTGTTTACTCTACCTCGTCTGTGTATTTACTGCTTATTTTACTCTTCCTGCTGTGTGTATGTACTGTTCATGTTTACTCTACCTGCTGTGTGTATGTACTGCTTATGTTTACTCTACCTGCTCTATGTATATACTGCTCATGTTTACTCTACCTGCTCTGTGTACGTACTGCTCATGTTTATTGTACTTGCTCTGTGTATGTACTGCTCATGTTTACTCTACCTGCTCTATGTACATACTGCTTCTGTTTACTCTACCTGCTCTGTGTACATTCTGCTCATGTTTACTCTACCTGCTCTGTGTATGTACTGCTCATGATTACTTTACCTGTCTGTGCATACATCATGGGATATGTGCATAGCATGCATTTCGTCAACATAACATGTTGAAAAATAGAAATGAGTTAGAAGCCACACTGTCCTTTTGCAAGGACCAAACTCATCCCATGAATTTTACTACTGACCTGTGCATTAACTGATTACACAACATAAATAGGCCAGACACATGTATGAGGAGGATCACCCTTGATTTGACTTATGCACTTCAATATTCTAATGGTTATGTGTCCCATATCTATGTGTGTGCGGAACTGAGTGTGACATATTTAATACTTTTGTGTAAGGCACTCTTCCTGACACAGTTATTGAGCAGGTAGGTAAGAATAGATGCAATCATCACACTTTGATGCAATGTATTCACCAGACATGTGTATTGCTGGCATGTGCCATAGCAGGTAACTATGGGTATTGTCAAAAGCAGATGAAATTAATGTGCGTGAGTTAAGAGTGGATCCCTGATAATGAATATCATGTCAGCATGTCAGACTGATGTCAATTAAATGTGTATACTCATGTGCACACAGCCGTGATCAGTTCTATATCAGTGTTCTGTGGCAAGGATGTTTTTTATGTACACATATCATCCAAGAACTTAGGTACACTCATGTAAACCATAGTACCCAATGCATGTGCCATAGTAGCACCCTCATCATGATACTGGTATACACATTTGCACTGCCATGAAATCCAAAGCTATGTTCACATGTGTTAACTGCAACACATCAAAGGATAGGACTGATGTGATGTATTAATGGCTGTTGCATGACTTCAGTACATTCACAAAAAATGAATCCCTATGGTAGAATTCAACATCAAGCTGTACAACTCTTTCAACTAATAATAGGGTTATTAATCACATGCACCCCGGTGGAACAGTTATAAGAGCTCTTAAACTCCACTTATGTGAAGTCATTCAATCAGCTGTACTTTATTTCACCATTCTTTTTATCTGATTAAATGGATGGGGGAAGGCCTCTGTCACTGTATGCATACATAATAGAGTTGGGGGGGATGTCATTCTTGCAGAACAGTTAAGGGCACAAATGCTTACAGTCACTCAGTATTGGTTCAGAATACTTGCTTAAGCATTGAGAAAATCAGCACCATTGTGGGATCAATGAATGTGCCATAGTATAAGTGCATCCCCAACTGTCGTATGTGTGGTTATGTGAAAGCATTAGATCATGTGCATGAATCAAAGAATATGTGTCCCTGTAATTACTTAGACCGAGTCCTGCTGTGTGTCAAACATTGCCTGATGCTAGGTGTATCAAAACCCACCTGTAGCCCCCTGATATTGTTACTATGATGGTAGAACAGCAATTATTGTGGATATAATTCTGTATCAGAACACATGCCTTACTTAGGCAACAACATGTATTACATCATCTCATCTCCTCAGTCCTAAGAAGGTGTCTTACTACAACTGTTATGGAACAACAATGTCTTCAAATGACAGCATCAGTGTTCACTAGAGCTTTTCCAAAGAAAATGTAGAATAAAGTCGTATAACAGAAACTGACATTTATAAATAAACTTAGTACATGTGGGTGACAACACTGTTAACAGCATGAACACTGACTGTAAATAGTGATGTCAGAATTTGAACTGTATAGCTAACATCAAGGCTTATGAAGATTTGCTGAAACATAAGTGCAACTGCAGATTTATTTCACAAGTCTGACACTGCACATTTCAATGGAAGACATCACCATTGTACACTACTTTAATGTTTCTGTTAAAAAAGTGGTTGCATAGCACACTGTGTAGATATACCTCATATATGTATTTGCAGAGAGTTATAGAGAGTAAGAGGAAGAAAAGTATACACATAGATGACAGTCATTCCTGTATTCAAACACCATACTTGCATACTGAAACAATCTATACACAAGTGTATCATGCACATGTGCCACAGAAGAAGTCAAATGGCATGTGAGCCATACTGCATCTTGGAAAGGATGACATCAGCTATGTCATGCAAAGGAGATGTGTGTGCAAAAATGACTGCTATAACCATGTAGAATTCTAAATGCTGTCAGTACTATGAGGTATAATACACTCTTCCATCCATTTACATTCATGCACACAGTCAGGTAGTCTCACTACTGTATTTGCATTCCCTACATATTGACTGACACAGTCTACACACAGCTCTATTATACACACATACACCACAGAAGAGGTCTGACTTTAATGGTGCGAGAGTGCATTATTGAATAGATGGCATCATCAGTGGGCACCAGACAGTATCCATTTGTGGACAGACTGAAAAGGAGATGTGGGATTGATATGAAAATATAAATGTTTCTCATGAATGTGAGTCAAAGGAGCACAGCTGTTGAATTCATCTTCCAGTGATGCTATGGAGCAACTATCACACACACACAAGTTGACTGCTGTGAGATTAACATGCTACCTGTGTAACTAGACAATCTAGAGAACACAGTACTTAATGAAAGTGCCACCACAAAAGTCTAACTTCTATCATGTGGGAGTGCACTTTATAGAGGATGACATCAGCATTGTGTTGCATAAAAGATTATGGGAGAAGGGACTTACATTGATATGACTCACCTTGCAGTGTAAAATTAAGTCCAGGCCACTAGGTCAGCCATAAGTTAGGTCATATTTACACATGGTATACTCACATACAAGTTGATTGCTGTGAGATTAGGATCCTATACCTATGTATTTACACAATCTAGAGAACACAGTATTTAACTCAAGTTCCACTGCAAAAGTCTGCCGTTGATAGTGTGAAAGTGCACTTTATAGAGGTTGACATCACTGTGTTTTTGCAGAGAAGATGATTTTGGGAGTAGGGTCTAACAATGATGAAGACTTATCCTGCAGTGCAAAATTAATTCAAGCTACTACTATACTGAGGCCAGCAGTAGTTAAGGTCATCTTTATACAACTCCATGCACACAAAAAAGTTGACTGCTGTGAGATTAGAACCCCTTGCCTGCCTTGCTATGCATTCTAGAAGATGCAGTACTTAATGTAGGGACAATTGTAGAAAACTGACTTCAATACTGTAAGAGTGCAATTTACAGAGGATAACATCAGTGTAGTTTTGGAGAAAAAATGAATATGGAAGAAGGGTTTGACATTAATGTGGATTCACCATGCAGTGTAAAATTAACTCCAGTCTACTACTTAGTTGAGGCCAGCAGTAGTTAAAGTCATATTTATGCAACTCCATGCAACAGATTGAGTGTTATGAGATTAGAACACCCTACCTTTCTATTAACACAATTTGCAGGACACAATACTTAATGCAAGTACCACCACAGAACTCTGACTTTTACATTGTAACAGTGCAGTGTATATAGGATTAGCTTCTCATTCAGTGTCAAGAAGATATTGTGATGTTGAACTTTTTGTGCAAATCCATATTTGTTGATATGACAGAGTAACAGTAATGTTATGGTCAATAATACATACATACTGCTGATGTATGTCAGCTATGCTGTCATTAAGGTACATTGCAGAAATGAGAGTGGCATGTACCTACCTAACTTGTGTAGATTAGAGACACACAGTTGTGAGAGACAGGATGGATAATGAATCATTCATGCATCATCATGTTATGATGATGGGATGTAAACCTTACTGAATGGTATTGGTATTATCAATGGTATGTGCCCAAGCATGGGCAGTGTGGCTGTCAATACCAAGCAATACTTAATGTTTTGATACTGGAGGGATAAAATTTGATGACTTATGTGTGTCAGGGCTGTATGTGGTTATTTATCATTTGTAAGTGTCATTGCTGCAGTGCATACCCAACTGTCCAAAATAAATAGGTCAGTTAACTACACAGTTCATTGCATTTTACATGAGTACTTTAAACAATTTCTTTGTAATAAAGTTATTTTTGTTCTGAATCTCTTTCTAAAGAGCAATGCTGGATGTTGGCAAAGTGTTAACACATGCATGGTTATACTTCAATGTGTTAAACTCAGATGGTGAATGATATACCAGTGTTAATTGGTGTCAGTGGTATTCCCTGCCAACCCTTGCACAAATAATCAGAGAGGAAATATTGTGGTTCTGATTACATTTACAACTGACCTGTTTTATCTTAACATGTTGCATACATATGCTTCACATGCTGTATTCTATTATACCATTCCATGTTAGATCCAAACCTCAGTTCAAAAATGAAGTGTTGTGCTTGTCTTCCATATTTGCAGGATGGTGCACTGTGAGCAAACAGAGTTCTGTGCTAAAGGAAAAAGTGAAAAACTTTAATATAGCTTGCCTTCTACAGCACAAACAGGCTTAGTGGAGATGGGTGGCCATCAGCACTCTGGACAGTACTTACTGGAGAAAATCCACCTGCCAACCTAGCTTTCTGTGTGGAACAAGGTATAAACTCCCTAAGATAAATAAAAAAGCAGAGTTGAAGCAGGGTCTGATTCCAGTATACATATCATTTTACAAACTCAGAATGTGATTATTTTAATAACATTTTATCATGACATTATGAATACTTAGGCATAACTGTTATAAATATGTTTCCTGGCCAAATTGTGTAATTAATAGATACTGAAATAATCGTTTATAGCTACTACATATGAGACATGTTTCAAGGAAAATCACAAGTTAATTGGGTGTACAATGCGGTGTAAGGCAAACATTGACTGCATTTTCAGTAACACCTGAAATGCCATTTAACATCATTTACTATAGTTGCTCATTGCCAGACCTCACACAGATGTTGAGGAGTACAAACAATCAAATAGAAGGGGCTTAAATAGATACATAGTCAATTCATTCACAAGAAAGACACATAAAACAGGCAGTAAGAGTTTCACCTGATGCTGGATTCAAACCATTGTCAAGATGAAAAATTAAGTTTACTGACTTGATCATTATTTCTACACCCCACCAAAAAAAATCCTACTTCACACATGTCAAAATCACACCTTTGAAGAGACAATGATAACCTATTCAGCTAATGGAAGATGTAGGTTTTATTATTCATCAAAGTAATGGCAGACTGAAAATGGCACAACACTACATTTATATCCATCAGCCCGATGAACAGTCAACAGAAAAAAGGGTGAGAGAGAAGGGGTGAAGATAGAAACAGCTATACAGGCACATATGAAAGGGTGGTGCTATATGTCAATAATGCACACCATTATGGTGTGTCCACAGTATTCATCAGCCATTATCTTTATCAGTAAGTGCTGGCTCTGGGGATCAACAAGCTGTAGGACAACCAAAACCTGATGAAGACTTGAGTAGGGTAAGCGTGGTTTACTAAATCTTCCTTATGGTCTTGGATGTGTTGGCAAATGCTTAACTGGATAAAAAGTAAGATATGTGTCATGAAACATATCACTGAAGTACAACATCACAGCAAAAAATACTTTGACATAGATTTGAAATTGAACCCTTAATGCTGTGGTCAGAAATGAATCTTCAGACAACTGCTTAACGTCAATACTGTACAGAGGATGTTGCACTTTGTTACATCCAATAGTCAAATAACTGTTAGAGTAACTGTTGCCAATGATTTCCTTTACTATTCCTTTATTCTGTATTCCAGTAGCACAGCATGTTAAATCAGCTTTACATGAGTTTAACTGAACTACTGCTGGTGATGGCAACAAGTGACCAGATTTTGCAATAGAACATGAACAGCCATTCATCATCACTCTGCAGAGATGCACAATGTCAAACTCTGCCCAAAGGCTGATGACAAAATGTGAAGTTTTTCTTATACAGCCATTTCTAGCTATGAGTAGTGTGTGTGTTTGATGTTATTTTTTGACCAAATTAAATGTGTGTAAAAATGATTGATAGGAAAGTGGTGAAATTGATAGGCAAACAGAGTGGAAGACACATGGGAAAGAATAGAGGAATTTGCAGGAAAATAGTGAAGAGAACCATAGCTATCCACTTTTTCACAACATGAATGTAGAACTGTAGACAGAATTTGTTGAATTTGGACTGTCCCCACACCAAGGGCAAGTGACAACAACAGAATAATGTTATAAAGACAATTGTACCAAATTAAATGTGTGAAGAAGACATGTAGGTGAAGTGGAGAGCTATGTATGGGTCATTATTTTTTGTGGGACAGGTAACCATTTTTCACTTTTTTTACTTTCAAAGAGAGAGGAATGTTGGGGAAAGGGCTTAGAAATATGAAGGCCATGTTGGAAAGTTAGGAGAGGAAGCAGATGCAGACATACAGGACAAACAAGACAGACAAGGATGGTTATGGACATAAAATGTTGGGGGTCACCATGATTGGGATAGGTAGGGAACATCTGAAGCACTCCCACGTCAATCCTCATTATATTGAGTATCTAGTTCTCACCCTCAGAACTGTCATCACTGTTTTCTGTTTTAGTTTCCTGTGTCAGTGCTCAACATGGCATTGTCTTGGCCATTTGATGAACCGTCTTTTCTACATGGCCGATTCAGGCACAGAGGCCCTTTTCCATTATATCCTCCACCAGCCCTATCAGCTCTTGGTTGGTTACAAAACCAGCACATACACTACCACTACTTTCAGAGGGTAACAATGCACTAGCTGCCAGGGCAGAGCTATCCAATACAGATGGGACATGTAGGTCATTGGTTATAGAGACAGTGACAAAAGCTTGGGACCATGAAGTGCTGGGTGTCAGTGCTGCAACCTGTGTAGGGATAGTGGGCTGATCCACAGAAGTCAATCTGCCTTCCTGTGCTGCAGGTCAGTTTTTATAAGCAGAAATGTATGACAACAGAACATTTTAAGGCAAATAAAATAACCCCACCCCCAAAAAATTAAAAAAGAAAAAAATAAGAAAGAAGTGGGGAGACAAAAAAGAGAGACAATTAGATCCATGGCATATCACATGACTATATAAATTCAGAAAATAAGCAGTTATGATGATCCTGTCTATACACCTTTGCCACATATAGGTATGATGGGAAGGTCTTACTCTGATGTACTATTAATCATATTGCTATGATATCATAAATACAACTAATTATTACAGTGCAGCCACATTGCACACAATTACAGTACTTATTAGGCTTACAGTAAGACCTGATGCTTACATAGCCTGTGCCACTCTGAGACAAGTTAAGTTGTCTTGGTGCATCTCCCTGTTCACTGCAATGTCTTCAGCAGCTGTACAATATAGAAGATGAGACATGAAAGGATATTAAACAGCAGTCTTGGCTGGGTTTTGTACTCTATATTATTTAATACAGATGGGTCAGTATTCTTACACAACTAAAGGATGTCAGCAGTTCTAAACTCATCCTCTCACTGGCTAAGTAGGTCCTTCTTGCACAGTTTCAAATCACTATAGTGGTGACAACAGTTTTCTCCAGTGCATGGGATGCCAGTTGCACTGGAAACAGCCTTGGCTAATCTGTTCCAAGCCTCAGCCTATGCTGAGACCCAGTATAATCCCTCTGCAGCAGGCTACAGCTGTAGTGGTGCACAAGGAGTGCCACAAAAATCCTTAATGCCTCAACACCCCATCTTTGTACTCTAAATTCGGCACCATTATCTCCCACGCCAGCTATGCTTACAGAAATCAAGCAGCAACTCTTAAGTCTAAATCGGCACCAAATTCCACCCTCACATTTAACAGCTACTGTGCAGGCATGCACAACCATCCTAACTGCATTTATACAATAGAAAGTGTAGAGAGGCACTGAAAAACAAAGAAGAAGGCATTTTATCAATCAGCAGTGAAGGTGTAAAACATGGCAGTGAGATTTGCCATGTGTGATGCTCAACCTTTCCACACGTTTTCAGATGGTCAACACTGATATGCTTAATGGCTTAGCTTGTTATCCTTGGTGTTTTGCAGGTTAAATAGGATGGCTTGGCACATAACTTACTAGAATTACACACTGCAGAAAGTTAGTTGACCAATGTGAATATTAAACCTAAGGCAGAAATAATGCATAAATTTCAATCAAGGTGATTATTTGTCAGTGCTACAGGAGATCTCTCTTTCAACCATGTTTAATACAGATAAACTGCATTCAGTATGAATGGCTATACACTTCAGATAGGCTTGGAAGTCCCGTGAACTGCATTCCCATGAAAGAGACAGTATTACTGTTTGTAGGTGCATGTCCGATGAATAGACTTTTATGAGCTGATTAATACAGGTTGAGGTGTGATACGTACATACTTCACTATCATTTCTTGCAAGAAACCTAATTATGATAGCCATTTGTATGTAGTGTTACTTTCCTAATCAAAATGCTGTTAGAAATTGCATTCTGACACCCTTTCTAAAAATAAGTGTTATGTGGATTTGAGCTCTGGAACACCTGTGGTCTATCTCTAAAGTCAGTACACTTACACCTTGTGCCACAGAAACAATTACACAAGAAGTGGATGTTTTCCACTGTGTACTGTCCAGAGTGCTGACACCCACACATTGCCACTAAGCCTCTTTGCACTACAGAAAGCTTCCCAAATAAAATGTTTCACTTTTCTCCTTAAGCAGATACGCTTGATTGTGCACTGCTCAGCAGTGAGCAAGTGCACAAAGCAAGAAACAAAAAAAAAAGCGTATGAAGTACTGAAGAAAGTAATTCATAAATTTAGAGTAATAATTTCTGCATTCCCTTCATACCATAAGGATTTGAACCCCAGGGCAACACTGAGCAGAGTGGATGAGAGGTGTGGACTCCAACTCTTAGCTGAGATATATAAGTATCCTGTTTTTATTCAATTATTTATACAGTTTATTGTTCTAGCAATTTATATAGAGCACTTTTATTGAAATCTGCACGGGTAACTTATCTGTTTGCAGTTAAAGCATTCTGTATCTTTACAAATAACTTTAATGTTGTGGCTTTCTCTAGTGCTTTGTAGGCCAATAGCTTTAGTGTCCCCACCCACTCTCCCTGTTGGTGTCTTGTGTTATACTTGGTGGCTTTGCAGTTGCCCGCCCCTTCTGTAAATCTGATCTGGGACACTCCTCCCAGTCTAGTGTCATTAGCTCATTCTACCTAATACAGAGAGACCATTTGATAAGGCCTTCTGTTTCTGCTTTTTCCCTTTCAAAAAAAAAAATTTTTGCCTGAATTTCCTTATGTTCTGGCTGTGCTTCTCAAACATTTTGGAAATATAGAGTTTATTTTATAGCATTTATTATAACTGTAATTGCTTTAATATTGCTACAACTCAAGTACTCTAGGTTGCACTGCATCTGAAGGGTTTGTGTGTTTTAGCTGCTTTTCTGTATATATAGACTTCTCTGTATATGTAGACTAGCTACTTATTCTGCTGTCTTACTGCCACTTAAATTGTTTTTCAGTTGGGCACTTGCCTTGCTACATTTAAAAAGTTTTAAATTGCTAATTTTGTAGAGTTTTAATTGCATCTACTGTTTAGGACTACACACTCAAGTGTGTTAGACTTTTCTGTGTTCATTTACTGTATTATTGCATTGTTTAGCCTGTTTCAACAAAAAATATATACTATCTTGTTTGCTCATTTCCCACCTTTTCTAGCCAGTCCATATCCCAGGCCTTGCTTTTCTCAGGACTTTATTTTCTGTGCTCAGAGCTATCCAGACCTTGCTGTGGCAGAGTGAAGTCCTACTGCCTACCAGTGGGACTGGTGAGCATTGTACTGCCTATCTAACACCAGAAGAGTGGTTTCCAGCTCTGAAATTGTAATTTTATTGGCCTTTTTGGGCTGATTTCTATCCCTTTCAACTTTCTGGCTTAAAAATGCCTGTGTTTGCACATTTTTCACATCATGCAGCACTACGAGGCTACAGTTAAACTATTCCAGGTGCCAGAAAATCTGATCTTCAAATTTTCCCTTAAAACTATCTGGTTTCTCAGTAGTAGCACTAAAATCTGAACCCCTGTGACTAGCACTTGCTCTAGAACCTGCTGTAAAGCACTAGGAAGCCTGAACCTGATACAAGCACTCAGCTCTCCTTGTCAATAAGGAGAAATTAATCATAGGCACTAAACAGCCTACAATTGCAAAGTACCTTGCAAAGGTAAGGGAAAACAGCTCTTAAACCTTACAAAAAAGCACCTAAACAGGCATGTCCAAGGGTCAGCTTCCGGTGGTATCTCCTGTCCACCTGGTGAATCTGGGCATACTGGGGCAATGCGGTAACTGCCTCATGTACACAGAAAACCCTCTCCTCCTACCACCCAACACTACAACCTGCGAGAGATGCACTTACATAGTCAAACTGGAAGCAAAGCTCTCTCCAGTCAAGACTGTGCTAGACAGTCAAGAGGAGAAGGCTAGCACCTGCATTACACCTCTAGCAACTCATAGCCCTTCAAAACCCACACCATCAACTCCGACACATAGCAACACTAAACCCACATATGCAGAGGCCCTTAACATTAACCTGCCCAAGCAACAAGGACCTCCGAAGCCGAAACGCAAACACCAGTCACAACCAAAGTGACACATAGCTCACAACACCAGTGTGCCACCCAACAACAGCCCCTAAGGCAAGACAATGTACCCAACACTTTAGTCATAGGTGACTCTAGTGACTCTATAGTCAGGCACACTGATGTCCCACTCACCAGGCTGAACAAGGAGAAAATTACAGTCAGCTGCCTGTCGGGTGCCAGGATCCGCCACATAACGCATGCACTCAAGTCACTCCACAACAAGTACAAATATGACTCTGTCATTGTCCATGCTGGAGTAAATGACTTGAGATGTACCTCCCTGGACTACATGAAAAGAGACATGGAAGAGCTCTTGGATCATGTGACCCAGGCAGGTATGACCCTAGCCCTGAGTAGCATCCTGCCTTCACCCAGAATGATACCACAGTATAAGGACAAAATGATTGACTTCAACAATTGGCTAAGCTTCTGGTGTCATTCAAAGGGGATCCAGTATTTGTCTGCCTGGGAAGACATGATCGACAAACCACGATGCTTTGCCAGAGATGGTCTGCACCTGTCACCCCTGGGATTCAGGTTACTGGCTAAAGCTCTTGCCACCCCTATAGTGCCTTTTTTAGGCAAGGTTCAAAGTATAACACCACCACTGTAACAGATACAAGCATGCAAAATCTGAAGGTAATGCTACTCAATGCTAGAAGTCTAAACCTCAAAATGCACTCTCTCGAGGCACTCCTAAAAATGGAGAACATCGATATCTGTGCAGTGACTAAGACCTGGTTCAAGGCTCCAGAGAGCACCCCTGCAATACCAGGCTACAATTCTTACCACACTTTCCGGCCACAAAACCAAGACCGAAACACTAAAGTTGGAGGAGTGTCTATATTCACCAAGGATATTCACACCTCCAGGCTAGTTGCCCAACACAATGCATCTGAAATTCTCCAGGTGCAACTAACACTGGGTAAGACTGCAATCCAAATTGTAGCTTGCTACAGATCCCCCACCATACCCCAAGATTCTCACTACACCTTCCTAAACATACTGGAAAATATTAAGATACAACCAAACACCCTAATACTAGGTGATTTCAACTACCCTGCCATTAATTGAGAAAACTACTCGGGTATCAACTCCTTTTCCCAACGGTTCTTGGAATTCATAAATTCCAACGCCCTGGATCAACTAATCCATTGTCCCACCAGGGGCTCCAATATCCTAGACCTGGTCATTACCAACATGAGAAATAGATGCTCCACACCAGTGGTCACCCCCTCATTGGTCAGGTCTGACCATAAGCAAATCACCCTTGACATCCACATCCCACCCCCACCCCCCAGTAAGGAAACCTCCTTAAAAAACTTCTCCAAAGCCAACTTCATGCCACTGAAGTCAGAAGTGACAAACTTCACAACACCCACGCAGACAGGATCTGGAAGTTCGACTGCAGAATCCTACACTAAGGCACTGTATGAGCACATCCACTCATGCATGAATCGTGCCATCCCAAATAGAACCAAGATGCTCTTCTCCAAAAAAGGAAGCCAATCTGGTGGTCCCCTGCTATAAACAAACTATACAACAGAAGGAAGAAACTGTTGCAGAAAAGAGGAAAATCCCAGGATGCAAAAAGCTCCCTCACCAGCCTCAGTAAGAAGCTGAGATGCCTCATAAAATCCTCAAAAGCTAGTTACAAAAATAAAATTGCCAAAGATTCCAAAGACAACCACAAGGCATTCTATAGTTATGTCAAGAATCTAAATGGAAATGCTCAGATCTGCTCTGAACTACAACAGAATGGCATTAAATATACTGATCCCAAGGATATTGCCAATATCCTGGCAGATCGATTTAGTGCCAGCTTCACTCCCCTCTCACTCCCTAAAGGGCCCATCTCAATACCAAAAGATTGCCAAATTCTGATAATCATAGCCACACAGGTAAAAACAGCACTCTCCAAAGCTAAGAATACAGCATCCATGGGACCAGATGACATTCCAGGCTGTGTACAACATGAACTACAAAATGAATTGGCACCCCACCTAAGTGTCATGTTTAATCATAGCCTCACTTCAGGCTTCGTGCCCACTGAGTGGCGCACAGCTACAGTTATCCCGCTCCCCAAGGGAGGATTCACCTTGGATCCCAGGAACTACCATCCCATCAGTCTGACAAGCCTGATCTGCAAGAGCATGGAACGCATTATCATAGAACTTATAAACAAGGACATTGGCAACCTCCAGACAATGGACCCCACCCAGTTTGGGTTTGTGAAGGGCCAATCTTGTCTCCTGAATCTGATTGACTTCTTTGAATTGGTGTCCAGAGCTGTGGACGAGGGTAAGGAGGTCCACACAGCCTATCTGGACCTCGCCAAGGCCTTCGACACCATCCCCCACTCTGGAATCATAGATAAACTTACTAAGCTGGGCATAAATCCCTATGTCACTTGATGGGTTGCCAACTGGCTTACTGACAGAACCCAGACTGTAAAAGTAGCCGACTCCAAATCCAGCTCCAGACAAGTGACAAGTGGAGTACCTCAGGGTTCAGTCCTGGGACCACTCTTGTTTGGCATCTACTTCTCTGAAATACAGGCCAACATTAAGGGACTCTGGCTAACAAAGTTTGCAGATGACTGCAAACCGGGAGCCATTATTGAATCCCCAAATGATGTGGATATTCTACAAAACGGCCTTACAGAAACAGATGCCTGATGCCAGAGCCATGGGCTCAAGCTTAATGCCAAGAAATGTATAGTCATCCCCTTTGGAAAAAAACATGTACCCATGAACTACCACATAGGTGGCAGGACACTAAACATCGAAAGTGTGATGAGAGACTTAGGGACACAAGTGGACAGTGGTCTCACTTTCGATAACCACATCGCCAAAACAGTCAGGAAATCCTTCTACGTGGCACACCTCATCACTAAGGGCTTTTCATCCAGAAAAAAGGAGGTAATTGTCCCACTGTACTCATCCCTCATTAGACCCATTATAGAGTATAATGCCCCATTTGGGATGTACCTCACAAGACATCTGCAACAGCTGGAAAGGCCACAGAAATACCTCACTAAAAGAATCACAGGCCTAAAGAAGATGCCATATGCTGACCGTCTAAAAAAACTCCAGCTATACCCTGTGGCTAATCAGTATTTTAGACAGATTTTAAACAGAGATGAGCAGTGTGCTCTTAATACAAGGATATCAGTGTTGTTAAGGTTGTTCTCATAGCTCTTTATTTTAAGTCTACTTTGCATGATATAAACAATTCAGATAAAAGAGTCACTTCAGTATTGCTTATTATTGTAGTCAGAACAGTCATTAACACTTGCAATCCATTAGCAGCTAACAATAGTCATTACTCCTCCCTGTAGTCCTAGGGCATGTGCATATGATTAGGTAGGTACTTACACCATGTCTATATCCCCCATACCATGTAATTTTTTTTTTTTTTTGGTATGCATGAATGATAATGATTTCACACCTCAGATGCATCTTCACAGTGTTTAGGGGACTGAATCGATATTATATTAAGATAATGGTGTAGTTATGGAAGTAGAAGGAGGCAAGACTGATTGGATACAGACAGACCATTACTCCCAGTTACTTGGAGGAGATTGTTCTACAGATTACTGCACTATTTCATAAGTTACAGCAGTGGCATTTGGTTTTATGTTTGTCCTCTTCACAAACTGCTTACATGTTCATATTTTAAATGTATGTCAATATGCAATGGAAAAAATAAATCAATATGCATGCAGTTTTAAAAATTCACTGATGGCATACTGTATATATGTCAATTCTTACTGTGTTTTCCAAGTTTGTATGGGTATATCACAGTATTGTGTTATCATTTGCTGTTGCATGACCGCCTCAACCATATGGGAGACTCATTGGATAGGATGACTGACACACTGGATCAGGCAGTGTCTGTGATGAAACATCTGCTGGGGAGAGCTGGCATCCATGTGCCCATAGAGAAACAACATCATCTGGTGTTAACTGTTGTGGCCGTGCCAGATCCTGTTCCCATACTGGCCCTTCCATCCACTGCTCCATCAGTGATTGTGGTGTCCACACCCAGATATGGAAGCCACTTGGTTGTGGTATTGGATGTAGTTTTGAAGAGAGCTCATCCAGCAGACATCACACATGTTCTGGTAGCACCCCCACATTGAACTGGGGACTTGGAAGTGACAGTGCAAATCCTGGCAGGGGCAATTTGCATGATTGGGTGATGACACTGAATAGGCAACTCTACCATGCACAGCTCACACCTGTCCCACATGGCAGGATGTAGGGCTAGCACAGAGCTTGACTGAGTTCATGCAAACACATACACATTTCACAAAAAAACTGCCCATACCAAACCACACACATGCAAGGTAAAAAAAAAAATTAACTTTGAGTGGGATATAACTCCTATTACTGTCCCCGAAATATTTCATACTTTAATAACTGCTCTGTGCTTCTTACTCAGACACACTTAGTACTTTGTTATCACCCTTGGCCTACTGCACCTCCCACTCCCACCCTGTACAAATGATGATGACTGTGCCGTGGCTTTGGTTCATCTGAATTTGACTTAGAGTTGGATATATGTCTGATGCACAAAGTGAATAGGTACAAGACTGAGAGTATGCAGGTAGTTTATCTTCTTACACATTTGTTTGTATACTACGGGTTCCACACTTACCTTGACTTTACTAAAGTTATGAGTTGTGTGCTTTGGAGTTATTTCCATCTGATGCTATCTGTGCACAGACATTACATGGATAAGTAAAGTTTGTGGACGTTGGATGGCATCACTTTTAATCTTTATATGTGCTTAGATTGTTATGTGTATTTCTTCACTGATGAGTGTGTGTGCTATCATTTGTCTCATAGTTGCTGATTGTGTTTGCTAATCTTTGAGTATTAGGCGGTGAGTGCATGCTATCCTTTGCCTCTTAACCAGGGCAAGGGCATACTATGTACACCTTTGTCTGCCTACTACATCTGTAGCTGGAGGTTCTCCCTCAGAATCCTTGTCTGTATGTGCTGGAGGTCCTGGCCCTGCCTGTGGTCCAGGAATGTGTAGTCCTGGCCCTTGCTGTCCCTGTTGCAGCTGTTTCCTCAAGATGATATTGTGCAACATGGCACAGACTGTGAAAATTTCTGCACAGGTGCCAGGAGTGTACTGCAGGGTACCCCCTGGTGTGTCTAGAGAGTGGAACTATGACTTCCGCATGCCAAACATACACTCTATCATGTTTCTAGTTTGAGCATGGGCATTGTTGTATCCTTCCTCTTTGTGTTAGTGTGTATTTCTAATAGGTGTCATGATCCACAGTTCCAGTGCATAACTTGCATTACCCAGTAGATGGCCTTGTGGAACATCACCCCTAGCAAGCCTTGTGTAAAGCTGCAAGGTGTGCCATATGTGTTAATTATGGTAACTGTCCAGGTTGCCTGCACAGACATTTAGAATGATCCCTCAGGCATTACAGACAACCTGGCAGTTGACCGAGTGGAACTCCTTCCTGTTGATGTATGTCTGCTCCAGTTCACAAGGTGGGGCTTTTATTTCTATATGAGTGCAGTCTGTGACCCCCTAGACTTCAGGGAAGTGTGCTACAGCATAGGATTCCTGCATTGTTCTTGTTCTCTCCTCTAGTGTGTGTGGAAAATATATGTACTCCGTTGCATGTTATAACAAAGCATTAAGATATTAGTACAATATTCTGGAGGTTGAGGCCTGTGATGCCCCTGGTATATCCCCTGTGTGTCTCTGGAGTGTATCAGTAACTAATATCCTTAATGCGACACTTACCTTAGTTTCCACTGCTATAGGTTCTCCTCGATTTCCCTTGAATCTGAGGTGGGGGCAGCAGAGGTTGCAGAGTTCCTGTAGTGTTTTCCTATCAACCCTGTATCACGCTACTATTTCAATATCATGCAGTTCATGATATGTTAAATGGGATCTGACCACCCTTCTCCTTGAACGAGGTCTATCAGTAGCATAGATTTAAGCCTGTTGCACATACACATGCAAGAGAACAGCATCAGCCCCTAACATTGCTTTTGTTTCGAAGTGGGATAGTGGCTGTATTCCAGTAGGTTTTGAAGATCATGGAAAAGAACTTCGCCATCTATACATATTTAATTTGTAGCTTCCTGAATGTCTTTGCCATCTTGGATTTGTTAATTAGCATGTAATTCAGCTGCTTATGTTTTGATTAGCTTACTCTGTTATTTGTTTTTGTTTGGCAGCTGTACATGATGTGTAGAGTCATTTAAGGAATACAAAACAGTGCTCTAGCATGTGCATGGAAATTAGACATTCATGAATCTGGCCCAAGAGGTATAAACTTCCTCTGTCTTTTAAATTGTTATACACTATCCCAAGCCTGGCCCAGCAGGTATAGTTTTAGTTGATCCTACTGCTGCTAAACAATTAATTGCAATCCTACTCCTTCTGATAAGGATAGGAAAAAGTTTTGATAGGTATGAGAAAATAGTGAGCAGTTCTGTAAATTTGTTTTTTTTTTTTTTTTGAATTTTTAATTGTCAGGCTCATATCTTAAAGTTTGTTCGGTAAATTGTTAAAGCATAAAGAGTGTTTTATCTGCAGTCTATTCTTGTGAAGAAAAATCATCTTTGAATAACTTAGTCTTTTTGACTGCACTGGTCACGACTCATTATTTACAGTATGTATGCCTCTGTTGATACTTCTTCCAGGGCTATGGTCACTGGTACTGTTTTGAGAAGGTTGCGAGGCTGCATTCTCAGAACCTCCCAGATGACATTAAAATTTGGTTTTAAATTATCCTTTGGATAGAGATGTAGTGTTTGGCTCCCTTTACTGCAGAGGTGATCAAAACGTGTTATGAAAGGAGGCAAACTGATCTGTGAAATCTCTAAGATTTTTCAGTCCTTCTTTTCCAATTTTTCCAAGAGATTTTCTATCTCCTCATCCAGTTTTGGCAAAAAATGAAATAAACAGTCTCAATGATTACAAGGTAAGCAAATATTTAAGAAACAGCAAGGACATTCCAAAAAGTTGTTTTAAAGTTCCCAAAACCAAGGACAGTCCAACAAGTCTGAACAACTTTTCAAGAGATCTTGTGATCCCCTCCCACCTTGGTACCTTTTTATCTTCCAGAAAGTTTGAATCTCCGTTTTCTCTTTGTCAGAAGATAGTTTCTGACACATGGATTCTGAAAATCTGTTCATCAAGGTTACAGATGGCAGTGATAGGAAATTGTTCCCTTCTGTAAGGTAATCCATGATCCACCATACCAGATTATTTTATTTCCACCAACTCACATGCTGTTCCAAGGAGTGATAGAACCAATTCCTCCTTCACAGGTGGGGAAACATTTTTATTCAGGGATGTTCCAAGTACCAAAGAAAGAAAATTCCCGGAGACAAGTTCTGAGTCTTTATTTCCTAAACCTGTTTGTGAAAGTGCACAAATTCAATATTATGTCACTTCACAACTTGTTAAGTCTTCTTCCTCTTTCTGGACTCCTGGCAACACTAGACTTAAAAGATGCTTATCATCACATCCATATTCATCCAGTCTTCAGAAGTTTCTTAAGGATTTGTATGCCTAGATCACATGATCTGTTCTCTTCTCTGTCTTATCCTTTAGATTATCCACTGTACCAAGAATGTTCACAAAGTGTCTAGCTCCAATTATAGATCATTGCAGGCTACAGGGTATTCACATTTTTTCATATTTAGATGACTTGCTTGCCTATCTTTGTAAAGTCTTTTTCAATGTGTCAGGAATCTTCTTGGATGAGAGATTTCTTACATTAGTTGGGATTCTAAGAGAACAATCAAAAGTATTTATTGACTCCTTCACACAGGATTGTGTTCTTGAGATGTCAACTACACATCTCAGTTCAAAGAACTTTTCTTCCACAGAAGATTTTTATCTAGGTCTATTTTTAAGGTTTTCCATTCAGACTTTATTCACTATGATGGAATACCGCAGTATTTTCAGTGTCATGGCATATATGATTGTCATGATACCCCTTACAAGACCTCACATGAGAAAGATACAGTGGAATCTGAAATCTCTTTGGTCTCAGCATCAAATCCCAGTTCTAGGGCTTATCAGAAGAGAAATCTTTTGGTGGAGACAGCAGATATTCTTATGTCCAGGTCTCCCCTTCTCCCTCCCTGGTCCAAAGCAGTCAGTCATCACATTCACTTTGAACTTTGCTTGCAAAGCAGTTTCAAAGGGGATAAAGTACAGGGGGTATGATACATCAAGGATCGGCACAAGCACATAAATATCAAGGAGATGCTTGCCCTGATCAAGGCACTCAACTCTCTAAGTCATCTTTGTCCCCAGGACCTCTTCAAGTTTTTACAGATAATACCACAGTCATGGGGTACATCAACAAGCAAGGAGGAACCAGATTGCAGCCTCTCTGCAGACTAGCCATATTAGTTTGAGATATAGTTTCACAGAACAATCTCATTCTACAGGCATCTTACATTCCA
>NC_056729.1:1129379153-1129474153 GCF_019279795.1 Protopterus annectens
AATTCCATCAAAAAGGAGACTGAAATGTAAACTGGTCATCAACTAATCCCACCTGCCAGATCTTTCAAAATATTGAATTTTTGGATCATTTCTTGAATAATGGTGTATGCATACCAGTTATTACCAACACCAAAGGGAAGAAGTTTACACTTTACAGTACTAAAAAATAAGAATCAATCAACTTTGTAACAATCCTTGTTTGTCAACATTACCAACAATGACCCCAACTTTGGTGTCATCAACATACTTGCTTATACATGTACCATTACTAACTGGGAAAGACATCATAAATAAACCATATAAAATGGTCCTAGAACTGACCCCTGAGAAACAGCAATATGGAGTGTCCTATACTCTTAAACTCTAGTTTGCACTCACCCAACAGCTCATTTTAATAGGTACTGCTACACCCACATAATATATCATAAAGAAATGTGTCACATGGTACTGAATGATAAGCTTTTGAAATATCCAAGAAGAACACATCCGTATGTAAGCCAAGTACACAAGAATGTGCAATGCTGCCATAACGTTCCAAACGATTACTCAGGCAGGAATGGCTAGATACAAAACAATACCGAGAAATGAAGTGTTGTTTATAGCCTTCTTTACAGACTAACACTTTCATAGCTCTCCCCTAATAAATTTGACAGGCTTATTGGTCTATAATTATTTCTATCCCCTGTTTTTCCCACCTTTAGGCATAGGTACTATAAGAGATTCCTTCCATATTTCTGGCACGTATCTTGTACACAAGATTTTCTAAAATAAGCAAGTTAAATTTGGTACAAAAGAAGTAAAGGTTTTAAACAGAAAATAAACATTAAAACTATCTGGGCCTGATGCAGCATTAGGTCTTATTCATATGAATGACTTTGCAGATCACCCCTACCTTTCACCTTATAAGCAAACTGAGCCAAATACAGGTTATGCTAAGAGTTCCATAACACAAGAACTGTTGTGTTCCTATCTGAGGATGCCAGTAGAGTATTTTACCTACACATGCATACAGATTGCCATGTCATGTGATTTGTTTTGAGGATATATATATATATATATATATATATATATATATATATTTTTTGCATTTTTTAAAAAATATTATGGCTTGAGGTGGATGGAAGATGATAGGATATCACACCCATTTGTCACCATATGTGAATTATGTTCACTTTTCTGTGTTACCCACAATTAAAATTGTTCCACTTAGAAATGTGTTAATGAAAAACAGATATATCTCATAATAATAGCTACAGAGGTAAGTAACAAAGCAATAAATACATGGTCATTTTGTACCGTCCTTCCATTCCAGTCCCTTCCACCATTATGAAAATAGAAGACTCTGGCATCAGATAGCTTCAGGAAGTACCTTAATATTCTAACAAATCCGCATTTACTTTGAGAATGGAAATAAAAGAGCACCGTGCCCTTAAAACTTAACTTTTTTCACCATTTAATAGAAATACTACATGTGTAAACTGTGGTGCTACTTAGACTTACAGATGAATTAACTACAGTTAGATAGTCTGGTGCTTAGAAATCTTTAGTGGCTCTCGTCCTTGCATCCCCAGCCTGCCTGATATATACACTTATAAAGATATTAATGTTGTATATCTTACAACACTTTCAGAACATTCTACAGAACTATAGACTTCTTCCTTTCTGCAGTTGCTTCCCTTACATCACTAAACATTTTCACTGCAATAATATAATGCTTTTCACAATATAACACAACACAACCTGCACTCTGTTTTAGCAGCATCTGTCCTCTACTTCTTCGTCTGTTTATAGCCTGTTAAGTAACTAACTGTAGTCAGCTTTCCATGTAATAATATGCTGAATAACATTAATGTAATAGTATCTTTAATAGTGTTGTTCAAATAAACATATGAGTAATATATATTGTAATACTTAACATATTTAATAAAAAATTGCTGTAATAAATATATCAGTCAGGTAATAACAACTACAAATACTACAGATTTAATAATGAATCCCATAAATTAGTAAGCTGCCACTTTGCATACATTTACTGTAAGTGTTACTTTTAAGCACAAATTATAAAAAATTAATCATGACACCATCCATGTTCTGCATATGTTGCACCTGCTCTTTGAAGAGGGCAAGTTTGTTGAGCATCTTTTTATACATTTTTAATCATAACTTGTCGAACCCATACACATTTCTATTGTATGCGTAGGTGGTACACTGCAGTGTTTTTTTTTTCACTTTTCCACACTCTTATGCAGCTATGGAGTTCATACATGTAAGTTAGATGGGGTGCAGTGTTCAAACCCCAATCCATGGTGAGTGTAGTGCCCCCACCCTTTTTTCAGACATTTTGAGGTTAAAATTCTCGACATCAGAAAATTGTTGAAGCATAGCTCATTTTTGGATGATTCAGCTGAACACAAGGAAAGCTGATTATATCACACTATAATGGACAACGTGATCACAGATGGTTTGTCTCTAAAAATTCTCAAGAATCTGGGCAAATAGTTTTTATGCTTATTTACATTTTTTTATTTATTCAAAGTCTGTTGAATGGATTACTGAGATTATTCTAGATAATCAGTTTTAATCACTGTCTAGAAGACTGAAAAATTAAAGAAAATACCGCAAAATGTTTGCAGAGAATGCAGGACAAATGTTACAGTAGGTTTACATTTGTAGCTTAACCAAGATACTTTGTAAAGGTATAAAATATGAAATATAAGTATGATATGTATAAAGCAAGTACAAACATTTCTAAAATTATACTATAAAACAAGTCGAAGAATAAATACTGTTACTTTAATAAATGATATACATTAGATATAGCATATTAAATATACACAAAGCCAATTTGTTGATATCAAACAGGACACAGTGCTAACTTTTCCTTGTTTTAGATGTGATGTTGTAATGAAAAGAGGATAAGAAGTGAACAATAAAGATGGTTACGTAATATGAGTGTGTTGAAAGCAGGTAAATGAGGCACTTGAAATCAGGATTTGTAAATTCCTATATTCCTATATTTTGTAACTGTTCTTGATAATACTTGCAGATGTGGTTAATGTGTTATGGGCTGTTTTGAAGACGGGAGCATTTTCTGATTATAATCATAATTTGTAAGAAGTTTTTGTTTACTTTTACATTTGCTAATAGCGTCAGTGCACAGTTCTGCATGGACCCTTATCAGGTACAACCTGGGCCTATGGCAATAATAGATTGCAGTGATATGAAACAAATATGAACAATAGAAATATAAAAGCAAAATCTATATGATCATGCTTCACAATGATATATTAAGGAAATGTGTAGAGGGAAATAGTAGAGAGGTGATATTTATTGAAAAGTGTTAGAAATAAACTGTTACATGGAGCCAGCTAGCATTTATGAGTGATGTACATTAATACTAAAATGGTAGAGAGGGAAAAAAAAAAAAATATTCAGATCCTTTTTACAGAAGATTCAGAGGTCAGAAATATACATTGATTCTACTTATAAACATTGAACTTCATATAATCGAACTTTGTTTCTGTGAGATGAAAATATTGAAAGCTGAAATACTCGAATGGCGAATTTTTCCCAGGATAAGTAAACACTAAACACTTGCCCAACATGCCTTTTCTCCACTGTAGTGCAATACTGAAGTTTATATATATAGTTCATAGGATCGTAGGGTCATAGGAGATTACTAGGCTAATGGCTCTGGGGCCCTTACAAGCCTAGCCAAGATTTTATCCACAGACAATTAATCTCAGTCAGCACCTGTCACCCCTGTCAATGAGGGACACAGATGGAAATCCTGGGCCATATTTGTGGTTTCCTATCCACCCATCAAAGTTGCAGTTGAAAAGGGTCAGTGACGTACTTTGTTTGACGTGTATGGGGAGTCTATTCCAGAGACAAAGCAGCCTCTGAGAGACAAAACTGTCTCTCCAGCAGGTTTTGTTAATGTCACATATTAGATTTAGGTCTTTTGATTGGGTAATGCATGAGGAGTTAAACTTATGGATATGGAGTATCTCTAGCAGAGCAGGGTCTGAGATTGTCTTGCTACATGATGGTCGAATGTAAGATTGGTGTCAGCCTGTGTACCCAGTTCTCTCACCACGGGTTGTGTGCTTAAGGGGTTGCTGTTCATGTAGTAATCAGTAGGGGGCATGTTTTTGCTGAATGGTATGATAATACATTTTTTTTGCATTTAACTTAAAGCTATGACCTTGGCACCAGTCATTTGTTGCTGTGAAATCCTCTTGTAGTATGTTAACATCATTCGGGGCATCAATGACAGCACCCAACTTACAGTCATCTGCAAACTTGATCAGCCACAAGCCTTTTGTCTTTGCCTGGACCTCTGAGAAGTAGATGTCAAACAGTAGGTACCTCTCAACTGTCCCTGATTTTCAGGAACCTCCCTGATTTTGACACAAATTTTAGCTGTGTCCCTTTTAATCCCTTTTAGCACTGGTGCCTTTTGGACAAAAGTGGTGAATTATGCTGTGAGAGGTCTGCTGTCAGAGATGGAGGCACCTATTTTGACCTTGTGGGTCTTATCAGTGAGCCAGTTGGCTACCCACCTGATGAGATAGGGATTTATGCCTAGTTGTGTTAGCTTTTTGATGATGTCCGAGTGGGGGATTGTGTCAAAGGCTTTGACCAAGTCAAGGTAAGCTGTATGTACTGACTTTCCTTCATCCAGTGCCTTGGTGACAGTCTCAAAAAAGTCAACTAGGTTCAACAGGCAAGACCTGCCCTTGACAAATCCAAACTGTGTGAGGTCAAGTGCTTGGAGATTGCCTATGCCCTTGTTTATGAGGTCCATAATAATACGCTCCATGGCCTTACAGATAGACTTGCCAAGCTAATGAGGCAATAGTTTCCAGAGTCAGCGGTGGCACCACCTTTGTACAAAGGGATGACAATGACAGTTCTCCACTCTGCTGGAATGAAGCCTTTACTTAGGCTATGGTTGAATAGGGTGCTCAATGGCGAGGCTAGTTCTTGCTGGAGATGGTGCAGAATACAGCCTGGGATACTATCAGGTCCCAAGGAAGCTGTGTTCTTTCCCTTGGATCGGGTCTATAACACTTGATATATGGAGATGTGAGATGTGGGACAAGCACTGGAGATGTCGAATGGGCCTTTGTGGTAGACAGGGGGTGAAGTTTGCACTGAACCTATCTGCTAGCAGGTTGGCTAAGTCAACAGAATCAGTATAAGTGGTTCCATTAAGAACCAATTTGGAACAAACCTGTGCTTTGCCATGGAGGTTCCTGGCATAACTGAAAAAGGCTTTTTGGTTAGCCTTAGTTTCAGAGGCTAGTTTCGATTCATAATTGGCTTTGGAGGTTTTAACTAGTGATCTAATTTGCTTGTTGAGGCTAAGGAGGGAGTTTATCCAGTTGAGAATTTGTGCCTTTTTACCGCTGGACAAAAGTTTCTTCCTTCTGTTGTAAAGCCTGTTGATAGAGGATGTCCACCAGAAAGGTTTGTGTTTCCTTGAGGAGCAGGTTTTAGTTCTGTTGGGTATGGCTGAGTCCATGCAGTTGTACAGGTGCTTGTATACTGCACTGGTGTACTGCTCAGCATATTTGTCTGCATCCTCTGAGGGGAGCAGTAGTGTGAAGCTACTGATGCCCTCCCTTAGAATGTTGTAGTCAGCTTTTGAGAAGTTTTTAGCCTGGTTATGGTTGGGGATGCATCAGATGGAATAGACACTTCAAATGAGACAGTCCTAAAATTTGCTTTTTGGCAGATCTTTTATGATAGAGGGGGTGGGGGGCATTGGGAGGTGTAGGGTTGTAGCCCCCCCCCCCAGGTGGGTTTTACTTACTTTGGTGTGTGTTTTGTGTAAGTTTGGGCAAGTGCTTACTTACCCTGGGAAAATGTTTCTATTCGGGTATTTCAGCTTTCGCTATTTTTGTCTTGTGGAAATGAAGTTTGGTTATATCATGCTCAATGCTTATAAGTAGATCCATGTATATATATATATATATATATATATATATATATATATATATGTGTGTGTGTGTGTGTGTGTGTGTGTGTGTGTGTGCGTGTATATATGGTTTCACTTTAGAACATCAGAAGCCCTTAACAACTGAAATTCAAAACACCAAAACCAAAATCTTGAAAATTCAAAACACTAAATTCCATAACATTGAAAAAACCTAGGAAACCAACATTTAATATATGCCAGCATAACTACATACAGAAATAAGTATATAAGCAGGGGGGCAAGCCCCTCTGCACCCCCCACACCCCCTGCTACTTAAATATATCAACTCCAAGATTGCACTACACAGAACAAAATGGCAAACATCCCAGTCCGCACTTCATGACTGCCTGTTTAAATTGTAAAAAACTATCCTCAACCTTCTCTTAGAAACACTACTTCACTATTAAAACATTACACATTACTATATATATATCTCTCCAGTACTTACGAGAGTTTCATAGGTAACCTCAGTCATGTTCCCTTCTTACTTTGTATACTGTACATAACCCATTTTAGTGTAGTGTAGTGCGATCTCGGAGCTGATATATTTAAGTAGTAGGAGGGTGCCTGCTTATATTTGAAGAAGTGTAATATGTTTTTTGTTTGTTTCTATATGTAGTTGTGCTGGAATATAGTACATGTTGCTTTCTTGTGTTTTTTCAATGTTATGGGATTCAATATTTTGAGTTTTCCGTGTTTTGAATTTTCAAGATTTTGGTCTCAGTGTTTTGAATTTCAATGTTATGGGCTTTTGATGTTCTAAAGTGAATCTATATAGATATATATATATATATATATATATATATATATATATATATATATATATATATATATATCAGTGTCTCATGAAACTGCAAACACTCGTATGAGTGACCCACTAAACAGTGATCAGTTCAGAGTGAACACTTCAATCGTTTCTTTCTGTTTTGCTGATTTTATATATATATGGGTCCTGGTCTTATTATCGAAAGTATGTTTCATCGAAGCGTACATGATCAAACTCACTTTCTTGAACGTGCATTTTGTCAAAAATGCACATTTGCTGAAAAGTAACTAAATAAACAGTTGTTTGCATGTAGATTTAGTTGTACAGCAACATGTACTGTTGATTGTACAACTAAGCAAACTGTTGCTTAGATCATGGTACAACAGGGATAAGGGAATGTTCCATTTTCCCCACTGTAGTGCGATCTCGGAGTGAGAATATTAAAGTGGGGGGGGGGGGGGTTGTGCTGTTTCATTTTTTTTTTTTTTTTTTTTTAGTATTTTTTGGTGTGTTTTTTTTTTTTTTTTTTTTTGCAAAAATAAGTGAATTTTCAATAAAATGCACTTTTGTGATAGTGAGTTCAATCTTGTATGTTTTGATAAAATGTACTTTTGATGGATCAACATAGATCCAGATATATATATTATATATATATATATATATATCTATATATATATATATATATATCTATATATATATATATATATATATATATATATATATATATATATATGTATATCTATATATATATATATATATATATATATATATATATATATATATATAGATAGATAGATATATAGATATATATAAACATATACACACTATCTACAAGATCACACAACAACGGGGTAAGGGCAAATGCTCTTACCCTGCTGTACTGCTATCCCATTCAAAAGGCTGCCAGCATAAATTTCATTTGGAAGAACATTTGCTCTTATAAACATTTGCTTTTTAATACAGCACAAAGAAGCATTCGCTCTTCCTAATTGTAACAGTAAGAATTGATATGACTGTAAGATACTGGATTGAACTGGAAGAAACTGGAATGAATATCTTTCTGTTAATTACCTGGAACTGTGCTTAGCAGGTGCTAGTCTTGGTTTTATAGGTCAAATCATCTTGACCTTTCACAATAATGTCTGCAAATACTGTAGTTCAGTTAAGAATGCTTTATTATGTACAGTGGAGGTAGATGTCAACAATTTCCGAATACTGTCTCCCATAACAGTGCTGATAAACTGAAGTAGTCCTTAGCTTCTGCACTCATATTCTTCATATTCCTTTCCCCCTGATCAATATAATTAATATTCTGGAATGCTGGATATTTGACCTGACTTTTGCACTCATACTCAAGTGTCTGTACTGCAGTGACTTTCTGCATATCAGTCCAAATGAACTAATTTAACTGTGTTGAAGCATTTCCTAATAACACCAAAACCCTGCAAATCTCTGCATGCCTCTTTAGCCTTGGTTCCCAAGCCTTGTACCATACAAACAAAATGTGTTTGTACTCAAATGTGCTGTACATTCTGTTCTTATCAGTATTCTTAATTGAAGGTTATATGCAAAGAGAATACTGTATTTTTGTCAATTTAAATGATACTTGGTCTTACAGTAACCATATGGCACAAGTGAAGAAAGAGAGGCTACATTCTAGCTGCAGCATTAAGATTATCATACCAGTAGCAGTCTTGCCTTCTGGTTTAAGTAATGTGAAAATTTTCAACATCAGCAGTGTGTCTAGTTAATCCTATCCTTTAGAAGTTTAATATGAGTGGTCATAGATACTGTGGGATCAAGGGCAATAACTAAGATTGGGTCTCACCGATCATAACCAGTTATTATGTTTGAGACATGGATGACAAGAAATTTATTTCAAGAGTGAAGCTCGAGACGTAAATCTTGGCATCCATGTCAAAAACACATGGCATGGTTACGATCAGCGACTTATCATAACTCTTTATGTAGTGCATGGAGTGTAACGTTTATAATCTGAATTTGAGAAAAAGACAGGCTTGTTAAGCACCCTTCAATGCTGTTAAAGCTCTAGAATCATGCTAGAACATTAACTTGGGAATGAAACAACCACACCACAATAGCAGGAACCACAAAAGGCTTTTAAACATACTTAATTCCTTCATTCAATCAAATAAAAAACAAATAAATGTCTGAATGAAGGGTTTGAATACATTTAAATGCTTTTTTTGCTTCCCCTTGCTGTTCTGTGCTGTGGTGGCCTTTCTCTGTGTGGCAGCGATGAGTTTCAGAGTTCAAAGCTGTAAAACAATGATTACTCCTACTCCTTTGTCTAACTATTACAGTACATTCGATCAAATTAAATCCATGTCTTACAAAGAATTATGATTGTGTTTTTTGACTCTTAACCCTGCATGCTATGAGTTCTAGACACTGATATCAAGATTCACCTTAGGAGATTTGTTCTTGAAGTAAATTACTTGATCATAGGATCATAGGAAGTTACTAGGCTATTGGCCCTGAGGCCCTTACAAGCCTAGCAAGAATTTAGCCCATGTTGCAACAAGTCAGCACCCTATGCCACTGTCCAGCAGGGACATAGGTGGAATCCCAGGGGTGTATTTTCTGTTCCCCATCCAGTTATCCAGGTTGTGCTTAAAAAGGTTTAATGAGGTACTCTGCTTTACATGGAGAGTGAGTCTATTCCAGAAAAGGAGGAGTATCTGGGGCACAAATCTGTCCCACCAACAAGTTCTATTGATGTCACAGACCAGGTTGAGGTCTCACATGTGGGTTACTCTAGTGGATCTTGACTTGAGGATATGCAGCAGTCCCATCAGGGTAGGGTCTGAGACTGCTTTGTATGCCAGACAGAGGTCACCTCTGAGGAGTCTGTAGGAGACTGAGTAAAGGGACAGGGATTTAGCCTATCTGTGTAGGGTAGATGTTTGAGGCCCTGGATTCTCTGTGTGAGGAATCTCTGTTGTCTCACCAGCTGCTGCATGTGCTTTGTAAAGTACATGCCAAAAGGGGCATTGTATTCAATAATCGGTCTTATAAGGGAAGAATACAGGGATGTTATGGCCATCTTGTCCCTGGATGAGATACCTTTACTAATGAGGTGGGCCATGTAGAATGCTTTCTGTACAACGAAGGCAATATGGTGGTCAAAAGTCAGTTTGCTATCAACCTGGGTTCTCAAATTCCTCACAACTGATTGTGTGCTTAGTGCCTTATTATCAATGTGATAATTTGTGGGGGACATCATTCTCCCCAAAAGGGATGATGATGCATTTTTTGGCATTCAGTTTGAGGCCATGTTTCTGGCACCAGTCATTTGTTTGGGTGAGACCCTCTTGGAGGATGCCCACATCACTAGGGGAATTGATGACAGCACCCAGCTTGCAGTCATCTGCAAAGATGGTCAGCCATAGCCCACTAAATTTGGCCTGCACTTCTGAGAAGTATATCCCAAATAGCAAAGGCCCCAAGACTGATCCCTGGGGTACACCACTTGTTATGGGTCTACTACTTGAGGTGGCTTCCTCTATTTTGACTAGGTGGGTTCTATCAGTGAGCCAGTTTGCTACCCATCTGATAACATATGGATTGATGCCTAGTTGAGAGAGTTTATCTATTATACCTGAGTGGGGAATAGTATCAAAGGCCTTGGCTAGGTCAAGGTAGGTTGTGTTCACCCTGTTCCCCTCATCTTTGGCCTTGGTGACTGTCTCAAAGAAGTTGACCAAATTTAACAGGCATGACCTCCCCTTAAAAAAACCAAACTGTGTAGGTTCAAGTGTCTGGAGGTTGCCAATGTCTTTGTTAATGAGGTCCATGATAATATGCTCCATGGCCTTGTCAAAAAGTGCATTGTCATCCCTTTTGGTAAAAACTCTGTACCCATGAACTACCACATAGGCGGTAGTCTACGTAACACCGAAAGTGTGATACAAGACCTTGGGACACAGGTGGACAGTAGTCTCTCCTTTGATAATCACATTGCCACAAAAGTCAGGAAATCCTTCTACGTGGCACACCTCATCACAAAAGGTCTCTCATCCAGGAAAAAAGAGGTCATTGTCCCCCTCTACTCGTCACTCATTAGACCCATTATAGAGTACAATGCCCCTTTTGTACGTACCTCACAAGACATTTACAACAACTGGAAAGGCCACAGAAATACCTCACAAAGAGGATTACTGGCCTCAAACAGATGCCCTATGCAGAACATCTCAAAAAACTCCAGCTTTACTCCGTCGCATATCGCCTACTCAGAGGCAATCTCTGCCTAACATACAAAGCTATGTCAAACCCAGAGCTGTTAGACATGCTCCACTTAAAGAAATCCCAATCCCTCTGAGCTACACACTCTAGGGACCTAAACCTTGTCACTGCAATAAACAGAACATGCTAGAGGGATAGATTCCTGTCCCAGAGACTTCCCATACTCTGGAACAAACTACCTATCTATATCAAACAAAGCTCCTCTTTAGCACTCTTCAAGAAAAATCTTGATGATTGGATGGGAGATAAAAAATTCACACCGAGGATCACTTCTGTGGCTCTGCTCAACAGGGCACAGGGAAATCATTTTCTTGGGTGGCGAAAGCAAGGGTACTTTTTGGCTAGGCTTATATAGGCCCTGGGGCCAATAGCCTAGTACCTACCTATGAACTTATGGGTCTATAATTTCCTGGATCAGTGGAGTCAACACCTTTGTGCAAAGGGATGATAGTAGCTGTCCTCCACTCAGCTGGGACTAAGCCGGTACTCAGGCTTTGGTTGAATAGGGTGCCTAATGGTGCTGCAAGTTCCTGCCTGAGTTCCTGTAGGATGCAGCCTGGGATGCTATCCGGTCCCATGGAGGCTGTATTTTTTGCCTTTGATAGGACAGTGATGACTTGCTCCCTAGAGATAAGGGGAGGGGGCCAGGTACTGAGGATGTCCTGTTTTACTGATGGGGGGATAGAGGAGTGAAGTTTTCACTGAACCCGTCTGCCAGCAGGTTGGCTATATCAACAAGGTTTCTGTATGTGGTGTCCATGACCACCAGTTCTGAGCAGATCTGGGTGCTTCCCTTGAGATTGTGGATGTGAAGAAAGCCTTATGATTGTCCATAGCAGATGTGGCTAGTTTGGACTCAAAGTTTGCATTGGGGGATTTCACTAGTGCTCTTATTTGCTTGTTCAGGCTAAGGAGAGATTGCTTCCAATTAGGCACCTGCTCCTTCTTGGTTCTGAACAGCATTTTTTTTTCCTTTTATTATAGAGTTTATTTATTGTAGATGTCCACCAGACAGGTTTACTCTTCCTTGATGAGGAGGATTCCATCCTCTGGTATTCCTGATTCCATGCAGATATACAAATGCTCATATAGTACTTTGGTGAAAGTTTGGGCATATGTGCCAGTTTCTGTGGAGAGGGTGGGGGCTGTAAGGCTGTTTATACCTTCCCTCGGGAGGTTGTATACATGTCTAGAGCACATAACAAGCTGGTTATGATCGGAGACCTGATTCATAATCCTTTAAATTTACAGAGATATCACTGTGAGTACTCATATTTATTTCAGAAACCTCACTATTTTATCATTCACATAACCTAAAAAATGGAGGTTGGCATAATAGTTAAGGTAGTTACCTCACAGATGCAAAGTATAGGGTTCAATTCTGACTTTGGGAGTCAAAACTAAGCTTAAAAGGCATATAAACAGATATATCTGCATCATAAAACATGATATTCAGTGCAAAATGTATATATAATGAATGATTTTATATTACAGATATACTTTCATATATTATATTGTAACAAAGGAACATGCATGCGTGCGCGCGTGCACACACACACACACACACACACACACACACACACAAACATATATATATTGTACATTTTGTTATTGTGCAGCAGTGTGACATGCTGAGTGCAATTTCTTATTCTTAGTAAACTAATGTGAACAGAGCCAGCTTTAGATGAAATGATGTCCTACGAAAAAGGGCTCCATGGTGCCCCCACCCACCTCACACTGCCCCTCCACATATACACACATATATCCACCAGTGTCTCCAACTCCTGTTCCCACCACCACTGCTGCCATGACCTCCTCATATTATCCAAGTTACTTTCTTTTACTTTTTTGCACTATTTGCCTTACTCTTCATCATCTTCTTGCATACATTCAATACACCTTAACTGGGTCAGATCTTACTGCAATAACAGAATTAAGGCCAGGATCAAGGTACTGCTTGACCTCTAGAAGCCATGGGGGTTTGAAATGTTCTGAGGTGCATTTTACAGTTTTCCCCTACATTTTGATCCACTGATAGTCTGATTAAAAATCATAACAAAGGAAAGAATTTCAGTCTTATTCTTCAGTGTTGCTTTTCCCTGCATCCCTTCAACATGCCCTGACTGGCCAAGAGTACACTATAATAATTGTGGAATAAATAAATAAAGCTAGGGTCTGGAGGCCCCTAGGACTCCAGAAGCCATTGGGTTATACATGCTCTGATGTACATTTATAAGAGATTTTCCAGCCTTTCATTCCTAGTGATGGCCTAAACCAAAAACATAAGCAAAGAAAAAAAGAAATGTAACCTTATTTTTTTTTTATTTCCAAGGAAAAAATAAGCTGTGTCACACAAAATAATATTTCACAATAAAAGGTGTGTGAAGATACATATATCATATCTGGGAATAGTACCTGCCTCCCTACCCCCCCCCCCTCAAAAAAAATATATAGTCACCGTCTGTATATCCCTCTGGTGTTAGACTGATGTGAAGCCATACATTCCAAGTGGCTGCTCTCACCCCTACTCCCAAACAATATCTACTTTTCATGTGCCACTCTGATATCTGACTGTGACAAAACTAAAAGAAAAGAATAAACCTGTTACTGGCAGTAACAGAAACCTGGTTTAAGGCTCCAGAGAGCACCCCTGCACTACCAGGCTACATCTCATACCATACATTTTGGCTACAAAACCCGGATCGAAATACAAAAGGCGGGGGAGTATCCATATTCATCAAGGGTACCCACACCTCCAGGTTAGTGGCACAGCGCAATGCTTCAGAGATCATCCACGTGCAACAAACAATGGGCAAAACTGCTATTCAAATTATAGCTTGCTACAGATCACCCACCATGTCCCAGGACCACCACTCCACATTCCTGGAAACACTGGGAAACATAAAGGTCCTTACCAAACACCCTGATATTGGGTGATTTCAATTACCCAAACATTAACTGGAAGAACTACTCAAGTACAAACTCCCTTGCCCAACATTTCCTAGAATTTATAAATTCAAATGCACTGGATCAACTGGTCAACACCCCTACCAGAGGTGACAACATATTGAACCTGGTCATCACTGACATGGGCAACCAGTGTTCCACACAGAGGTCAACCCCTCACTGGTTAGATCTGACCATAAACTAATCACTCTGGATATCCACATTCTGCCACCACCCCCGGTCAAAGAAACCACAGTGAAAAACTTTTCAAAAGCAAACTTCACATTACTTAAGACCGAGGTGGGAAGTTTCAAAGCCCCCATGCTAAAGGATAACGCTGTCCAAGCTGCAAACTCCTTTACTAATGCACTCTATGGGCACCTACAAGAATGCATGGATCGTGCTATCCCAAACAAAACAAAGACTCACTCCGCCAAGAAAAGGAAACTAGTCTGGTGGACTCCTGCCATAAACAAGATATACAATAGAAGGAGGAAATTAGTACAGAAATGAGTAAAATCCCAAGAAGGGAAGACATCCCTGATCAGTATCAGCAAGAAACTATGTTCCCTCATAAAATCATCCAAGGCTAGCTTCAGAAGAAAAATTGCCATGGACTCCAAAGATAACCACAAGGCATTATTTAGCTTTGTCAAGAATCTAAGTGGCAATTCTCAGATCTACTCAGAGTTAGTGCAGAATGGCACAAAATACACTGAACTGACCAATATAGCCAGCATCCTGGCAAACAGGTTCAGTGCAAACTTTACCCCCCTCTCACCCTCAAAAGGGCTGATAACTATACCAGAAGAATGTAGTGCCCCTGAAATCACAGACACTCAGGTTAAAACAGCTCTCTCCAAAGCCAAAAACACAGCATCAGTGGGACTGGATGGTGTCCCAGGCTGCGTCCTACACAAGCTCAAAGATGAACTAACCCCTCACCTAAACAAACTATTTAAACTCAGCCTCTCCACAGGCTACATGCCCAAAGAGTGGCACACAGCAGTGGTTATTCTGCTCCACAAAGGTGGAGCCACAACAGACCCCAGGAACTATTGCCCTATAAACCTGACTAGCTTGGTCTGCAAAGCTATGGAGCGCATCATCATGGATCTCATTAACAGAGACATAGGAAACCTCCAAACACTGGATCCTACCCAGTTTGACTTTGTTAAGGGAAGATCATGCCTCCTAAACCTGGTGGACTTCTTTGAGACAGTTACCAAGGCTATAGACGAGGGAAAGGTGGTCCACACAGCCTTCCTAGACCTTGCAAAGGCCTTCAACACCATTCCCCACTCAGGTATTATAGACAAGTTCAGCAGACTGAACATAAACCCCTACGTCATGAGATGGGTTGGCAACTGGCTCACGGACAGACCCCACATGGTAAGAGTTGTGGGAGCTAGGTCTGACTCTAAACCAGTTATGTCATTCCCCAGGGCTCAGTCCTAGGACCCCTCCTGTTTGGCATATACTTCTCAGAGGTACAGGCTAGAACAGGAGGACTATGGCTGACCAAGTTCACAGACAACTGCAAACTAGGGGCTATAATTGACTCACCAGCTGACACAGACGTCCACCAAAAGGGTCTCACTGAGACAGATACCTGGTGCCAAAACCATGGCCTCAAGCTAAATACCAAAAAGTGCATAGTCATCCTCTTTGGAAAAAACAAAGTACCCACAAACTACCACATAGGTGGTAGCCCCCTAAATACAGAAGATGTAATAAGGGATCTGGGGACCCAAGTAGATAGTAACCTCTCCTTTGATAATCACATTGCCAAAGTGGTTAAAAAAATCCTTCTATGTGGCCCATCTAATCACAAAAGGGTTTGCAGCCAGATCAAAAGAGGTCATTGGGCCCCTCTACACATCACTCATCAGACCCACCATAGAGTACAATGCCCCATTTGGGATGAACCTTACAAGACACCTGCAACAATTGGAAAGACCACAAAAGTACCTCACCAAGAGGATCACTGGCATCAAGCAGATGCCCTATGCAGCTCGACTGAAGAAACTCCAGCTGTACTCAGTTGCATACCACCTACTCAGAGGTGATTTCTGTCTGACATACAAGGCCATGTCCAACCCAGAATTGATGGACATGCTCCACCTAAAGAAAACCATATTCCCTTGAGCCACATGCTCCAGGGATCTAAACCTCACCACAACAATAAATAGGACATGCTGGAGGGATAGATTCCTGTTCCAGAGACTTCCCATGCTCTGGAACACGATTCTAATCTACATTAGGCAGAGCTCCTCGCTAATCAAGAGAAACCTTAACAAGTGGATGGGAAACAGAAAGTTTACCCCAGGGATCACTTCAATGACTCTGCTGGACAGAGGCACAGGGAACTAATCTAAGGGGGCGGCGGAAGCCAACACATTCCGGCCAGTCTTATAAATGCCTTCAGGCAGATAGCCTAGTACCTACCTATGAACCTATGAACCTATGAACAAACAGAACATAGTAACATAGTTCAAGTTATTGCTGTGAGATGCATATAACAGCATGCCTGCTTACCCCTATCCCCTAAAAGGAACCACCTCTATAATAAACAAATGTTGATAACATTAAAACTAAAAGCAAATGTTATGCTAATATTACTGCAAATATTTAGTCTCATATAAAAGTACAAACTTAGTAAATATCCTCCATTTCCTCTAGGCTTATATAATTTCAAAAGAATGCATGATAGAAAATCACATATTTTGTACTTGTTTTTTTTTTCTGCAAATGCTGTTTCTTCTCGTACATAAAAAGTTGACCACTAAAATGGAAAAGTCATATAAATGGATTGGGAAACCTATAGTTAATTGTGTGGCATTTCAGTAAGTCTATAACATCATCATAGAAAAATATGGGTTGTTTTAGTGAACACTTCAGTGCATTGGAACTGGCCATGCTACAGTTGTTGTCCTTTCAGTCTTGGTTTGTGGGGAGTCAGAGAAAGGGGGAGGTACTTTTATTCTCTACTTTCTCCATGTGCTTGAAGTTTGTGCAACCACAGTGTTGGCATATATAAAGGCTGGGATACGGGAGCTATTCATCATATGAGGTGGTGAGGAAGACTTACTCCCCTACAAAACAAAAATATATATTTATCGCTATGTGATGTTTTGAAGTTCTATTTTTTTTTTTTTTTTTTTTTTTTTTTAGTAGCAGGTAATTACAAGTTGATTTAAAAGCATGCCTTTAATCGTAGTGGATCAAATAGAATGTCTGGAATGCAATAATTAAATATGACTTTTATTTATAGTATACATAGGCTCTACTGTTATATCTTACTCATAACATTATTTGTACAAACCACCTGCAATACCAATAAAAAATATCTAACCTCAAATGGCAAGTATCCATTAGAGAGACAAACAGATAAATAACTATAGATAAATATAAAACAGGTAGACAGATATAGATAGATAGATAGATAGATAGATAGATAGATAGATAGATAGATAGATAGATAGATAGATAGGGTGAGATTTATAGTAAAACATGGACTGAAGTGCTTTACACCACTTATATTATCTCATACTTTTGATAGAATGACAGCATAATGTATAAATGTTGCTGTGGTAACAATTAAATAATTAAATAATTAAGCTGATGTGCTTTATGCATTTCTGCATAGAACAGTGGAATGCAAACTGACCAGCTATATTGGGACTACATCATATACACAAGGGAAAGTTGTTGCATGCTGATGAGGCTGGCCTCATGTTATAAAATGATGGCAGGCAGCTAGGAGATGCAGCCCTATCATCTCAGGCATGCATCTCCTATATTGTACTTCCTACTTTTTGTATGTTGTGAGTATAGTTCAGGGCAGGCTACCATGCATTTGGGTGTCTCCTCAGTACCACCGTCATCTTTCTGTAGCAAGTCATAGCTTTATGTTCTGCGTGTTACATAGTTATATGTGGTACACAGTACCATAATAATCGAGCAGCACTAAATCAGTCTGGTATGCCAAGTTCAAGTGTGTCATATTCGAATGTGTTATCATTGTATTAACAGTTTTAAATGGAAGCAACAAGGTCAAAGAGGTTTGCCCCCTGGACAATGAGCAGTATTATATTAATATATGGACAGGAGTGTGGATGCATCTCGTACACTTCACCTCCTACTCCACCCAAACTCACATCACACATACCTACATATGCAGAGGTCCTCACCAGAAACATACCTAAATGCCTGAGACCTCCCAAATATAAACACAAGCATGCTACACATAATACTTCATCTGCAGAATACAATACACATAATAGCTGAAGCACCAGTGTCTCACCTGTCAAGCCCATAAGGCAAAACACAAAACCAAACATATTAGTCATAGGTTACTCCATTGTGAGACACACAGATGTCTGTCTCACCAGGCTGGATAAAAAAAAGTTTGCAATCAGCTGTCTGTCAGATGCCATCAACAACAGGTACTGTTACTACTCCATCATAGTCCACGTTGGTGTGAATGACTTGAGACGTACCTCTCTGGACTATATGAAGAGAGATATGACTGAGCTCTTGGACTGTGTGTCTCCGGCAGGTATGTCCCTAGCCTTAAGCAGCATTTTACCTTCACCTAGGATGATGCCTCATTACAAAAAAAATGATTGAGTTCAATAATTTGGCTTAGTTTCTGTTGTCATTCTAAGGGGATCCAGAATCTGTCAGCCTGCAATGACATGATCAACAGACCTCAAAGCTTTGCCAGAGATGGTCTTCATCTGTCACCCCTGGGATTTCAGCTACTGGCAAAGGCTCTTGCCACCCCCATAGTACCTTTTTAGGCAGTGTCACAAGGACAAAATTCCAGATGTAAAAATTTCATCTAATAACAACCTCAAAGTTATGCTGCTAAATGCTAGGAGTCTTAACATGAGACTGCACTCACTGGAAGCAGTCCTCACCTTAAAAGGCACAGACATTTGTGCAGTCATGGAGACCTCTTTCAAGGCTGTGGAGAGTACCCCAGCCATACTGGATTACACCTCCTTCCACACGTTCAGACCACAAACTGAAGGTAAGAAAATTAAAGGAGGCAGTGTATCAATATTTATCAAGGATAAATACACCTCTAGATTGGTTAAACAGTATGATGCCCTAGAGATACTTCAGGTCCAATTAACTGTTGGTAGAACACCTATTCAAGTCATTGCCATCTACAGAGCCAGCTCCATGAATCAGGACACCCACTCTGCCTATTTGAATCAACTTGAGTCTATCAAGATACATCCTAACACCATAGTTTTGGGTGACTTTAACTACCCTTGCATTGACTGGGTGAATTACTTGTGCTCAAACTCATCTGCCCAAAGGTTCCTCAGCTTTGTCAACTCCAATGCCCTGGACCAGCTGGTTGACACCCCCACCAGGGGTGCCAACATCCTGGAGCTGGTGCTTACAAATATGGAAGGCCACTGTTGCTCCCCCATTGTGAGTTCATCCCTGGTGAGATCTGACCACAAATCAGTCTTATTTGAAGTAACTATCACACCTGACCCTCCCCTATCAGCAACTAGACTAAAAAACATCTCCAAAGCAGATTATAACCTCTTACAGGATGGTATAAATAGCTTCGTTGAACATCTCCCCTCAGATGGAAATGGTAACTATGCCGAGCTCTACACCAATGCCCTCTACAAGCACTGCATAACTGCATTGACTCTGCAGTAACTGTTAGGACCAAAATAAGCTCTTCAAGGAAAAGCAAACCTGCCTGGTGGAGAACCAACATTAACAGGCTTTATAATAAAAGGAAGAAACTGCTGTCCAATAGTAAAAAGGAGTGGGCTCTAAACTGGAGACACTCCTTCCTCAGCTTAAATAAGCAAATAAGACTTTTTGTGAAGTTCTCCAAGGCAAACTATGAATCCAAGTTAGCTTCCTCAACCAAGGACAAGCATGAGGCATTTTTAGTTATATCCGTAACCTAAAAGGTAAGGCTCAGATCTGCACTGAACTGGTGGTTAATGGTAAAACATACACTGAGCCAGTAGACATAGCTAACCTGCTAGCCAATAGATTCAGTAAAAACTTCACTCCCCGTCCCCACCACACATACTTCATAACATCCCTACCACCTGTCCTCTACCTTGTATCTCTAAAGAGCAGGTTGTAAACACCCTCTCTAAGGCCAAAAACACAGCATCAATGGGATCTGATAACATCCCAAGCTGCATCCTACATGGGCTCAAACAAGAATTAGCAACACCATTGGCTACACTTTTCAATCACAGTCTAAGCACCAACTACATCCCAGCTGAATGGAAAACAGCCACTGTTATCCCCTGCACAAAGATGGTGCTTCTACTGACCCTGGGAACTGCAGACCTATTAGCCTGAGTTGCCTTATCTGCAAGGCCATGGAGAGAATCATCATGGACCTTATCAACAAAAATATAGGTAATCTCCAAACACAAGATCCTACCCAGTTTGGATCTGTCAAAAGGAGATCATGCTTGCTAAACCTGGTGGAGTTCTTCAAGATAGCCACAAGGGCCTTGAACAAGGGGAAATATGTGCATACAGCCTATCTTCATCTGGCCAAGGTATTTGACACTATCCCTCAATCAGGCTTAATTGACAAACTCTCCCAGCTAGACATCAACCCTTATATCATAAAGTGGGTTGTGAACTAGCTCTCTGATAAAACCCATACAGTCAAAACAGAGGAATCCACCTCAAACAGCAGACCCATTACCAGTGGCATTCCACAGGGATCGGTCCTAGGATCTCCACTGTTTGGAATCTATTTCTCCAAAGTATGAGCTAAAATCAAGGGACTGTGGCTAACAAAGTTTGCTGATGACTGTAAACTGGGTGCAGTCATAGAATCTCCAAACAATATTAGCATCCTCCAAGAAGGACTTATGCAAACAATTGATTGGTGCCAAAGTCATGGCCTCAAACGCAATGCAAAAAAATTATTATCATCCCTTTCAGCAAGAGTGATATTTCTGCAAATTACCACATCAATGGCAATACCCTAAGCACGCACTCAGTGGTGAGACCTCTGGGCATTCAGGTTGACAGCAACCTTGCCTATGATCACCATGTCTCCAGAGTGGTAAGAAGGGCATTCTACATGGCTCACCTCATAAGTCAGGGCATTGCCTCAAGAAAAAGTGAAGTTATCATCTCCCTGTGCTCTTCAATCACTAGGCCGATAACTGAGTACAACACCCCTTTTGGCTTGTACCTTTCAAAGCACCTGCAGCAATTGGAGAGACCACAAAGGTTCCTCGCAAAGAAAATTCAAGGTCTTCAGCAGCTGTCCTATGTGGATCAGCTGAAATCACTGTCCCTTTATTCTGTTTCATACAGACTACTCAAAGGCGATCTCTGCCTTGCATATAAGGTGCTCTGACCCCGCTTTATTGAAAATGTTGCACATCCACAAGTCAAATGGCACATGGGTTACTTGCTCTAAAGAGCTAAACCTGTTTTGTGACATCAATAGAACCTACTGGAGGGACAGATTTGTCTCCCAGAGGTTACTGCACCTTTGGAATAGAATTCCACTTCACATCAAACAAAGCACCTCACTTCATTGGCCCTCTTCAAAAACAATCTGGATGATTGGATAGGTAACCATAAAGTCACACCAGGGGTTCCAGCTGTGTCCCTCTTGGACTGGGCAAATAGGCTTGTCTAGGCTTCTAAAAGCCCTTGGGCCATTAGCCTAGTAATTTCCTATGATCCTCTGATCCTATATCTGTTTGACAAGCATATGGTAACTATATATCATTGGTTAGTCAAAGAAGATGATAAGGGTTCATCTGGAGGAGTGGTAAGGAAGAGACGGTACAGTGCCATAAGATAAGGGAATGTAGCAAAGTCAGGGTGGCATAGAGCAAAGCATGGCAGACTGAAATGGAGGGGAATGAAGATGCTGGTGGACCAGTACAGAGTGCAGACTTTTAACATACAGAGGACAGGAGAGTGAAACGGATTGCATTGTAGATGAGCTGAGGAAGGTAGAATATATCTGGAAATGGCTTATAGCTAAGAAACAAACAGGAGAAAAAAGGATGGATTGTATCAGGAAATATGGAAAGTAGAGTGGACATACTGCAAAGACAAAAGAGGAATGAGAAGATGCTTTGTAAGAGTCAACTGCAAACAGTCGCGTCCCAGGTCTCAAAGACTACTGACTAACAACCAGAAACTCATGCATTTTGTAGCTTGCATAGCAGGCTGCTGTTTTGGGGTGAGATTTGGCAGTCATATAGTGAGAGAGTGGAGCTATCATACCTTGTCTGAATACAGTAGCAGAGTTTGAGCAAGATAGGAATGGTAGACATAGGGAGGGAGTGGGATGGGAGCATAGATGGAGTTTCAGGCAGTGTTCAGGAGGGGGTTTAGGTTGAGGGAAGGATTAGCTTTAGTAAATAGTCATCTACAGTTGAAAATCTATATAGTAACTATATTGTTTCAACAGCTGTTACAAACATAAGATGACCACTTATATCTGCTTTTTGTAGTGCATTCTTATCTCTTCTTTATTAATTTTAATCTCCTTATCTTTGAAACTTTCTGATTAAAGAGCAGAAGATCAGTTTAGGAATAGAGAGTGATCAGGGACATTAAATTGAAGGAGCAGACCTGGAGTTTTGGATTAGGGAGTGGTTGTGGGGTTTTGGGGTTTAGGGAGTGAGTGACTGGGGATCTTTAGGTTTAGGGAGAGGAGAGTGCAGTTTTAGGTTTAGGGCTTGATAAAGAACTGTTGGGCTGGGGAGTCAGAGGAGAGGGCTATGGTTAAGATTAGGGAACAAGTGGGAGATTTAGAGTTAAAGCAGGGGTTCTACTTGACTACATGGTTCTGTAGGGTTGGCTGGAAGGCTAGGTAATTAATTAGAATCCAGCTAGGGTGAGTTAGGGCATTTGCCATTTAGAGCAAGTGAAAGCAAGCAAACACTGAAAGCCACTAGCACATAAGCACTTGTAGAAGACTCATTGTGGATGGACTGGAAAGACATTAGAGTAAGAATGAAAAAAAGGGTGGTCTAAAATGACTGACCTCATATTAGAAGGACTAAAAATGAGGTGAATGAAAATGCAGACAACAAGAGGACTAAGTTTAATATTTGGTTATTGCAAAAATCATTAAAATGCTAAATTCAGCTAGGTGGTTCAGGCTTTTTTTCAGGGTATACATTCAAAAAGATTTTCTCATGTGATGAGACGTGTAAATTAAAATGATTCAGAATAATTCTAGGTGTATGCAGGGCTAGTGTTAGCATTTTGGGGGCCCCCAGCAAATGTCAAGTCAGGGGGCCCCCCTGAGCACTTCCTGTCTAAGTATCACCCTGTCACTGCCAGACTTCCTAGTCATCCTTTTAGCTCATGCTGCAAACTTTTAGGAATAGTACACACAGACTGGCCTGTAGCTACAATGCTCTTATACTACAACAAGCTTTTGTACCGCAGTATGTTGGCCTTTCTCACAAAGGGACATTGACAGTTATTGTCATTTAGATGTAACAAGGATACATTACAATAACTCTGTACACTGCTGGGCTTAGGTAAAATGGTGCCCTAGGGCATTGCCTACTATTTCAGCCACCCCCAAAAAAAAACACACATACATCCTCCAGTGCTCCCCTTTGTTTATCCCCATCTTGGGTTCCTCACACCATACAAGTTACTTTTTTTCCATTTCTCATATTTTACTTTTATCTTCAGTTTTTTTCAAGAAGCTGGAACTTTATATATGCTCTGAAGTGCTTTTAGGTCTTTTTTGTTTTTTTTGCACAACTTTTTCATCCAGTTATGGCTTGAACAAAAATTATGATTAAAGAAGGAAATTCAGTATTGCTGTTCAGCTTTACTTCCCTTTGCATCCTTTCAACATACCTTTCCTGACCAAGACAGCACAGTAATAACCATTTAGGAAATAACTCAATTAAGCCACTGCCCCAGAAGTCATAGGGGTTATAGATGCTCTAGAATGCATTTTAAAGCATTTCCCAACCTTTTAATCCAACTGTAACCTTAACAAAATTCATGAGGAAGAAAAGAATTGCAGTCTTACTTTTTTCTTTCAATAAAGACATGTTATGCCCAAGGCTTAATGTTCAAAGTTGACAGAATCATAGCTCACAATAAACTAACAAGCCAGTTTGTTGTGAGGACACACAGATCCTGTCTTGGAATACTGCCTGCTTCCATAATCCCCCCAAAAAAGACAGTCACTGCCTATGCATTCCTCTGGTGTTAGATTAGGATGAAAGCAAAGGTTCAAATGGCCACAGTCATGTATTTTGAATGATTGCTGCAATACATATACATAGCACTCACTCCTCAACCCTAACCCCCAAAGGCAGCCACCTGTATACATGATGTGTGACTGTGAGGAAAGTGGGTGTGGTTGATAGCAGAGGCCGTTATCAGTTTTATCCTAACAAGGTCCTATTATAGCCCTGTTCAGGTTAAAGAGCATAATCAGAAAATTAAATAATTCTTATCTCCTCATTTTGGCCCAACTAGAAACAGCTTTTGTGGGGCCCCTATACGGTCAAGGATGAATAAGGGACTCCCTCTGTATCCATTTATATAGTCTGGGGAGTGGGGGTGGCACCAGATTCCTAGAAGATCTAAGTGTCTTAATGTTCTGTGATATATTTTATGCCTTACTTTTAAAATATAATTACTTGTTAGCTGCAATTTTTACTGATACCCAGCAGAAAAATGTGTGTGTCCCGGCATTATTGGATGTGATACAAATCAGTGATATTTTTTTATACACACACACTCATGCATAAGTCACAGTGATATTAGTTTTGTATTTATTTCAGCAAATAACAATGTATTGTGTAACACTGGTACTGCCACACCAGATCAGTGACTGCTGTTTAGCAGTCATCAAACAGCAGGAGTAAGTCACTTATCTCACTGAGGAGTAAATGAATACCTGTCACTGTCCCTGATTTCACAGATATTCCTTGATTGTGCCTCATAATTTTGCTATGTCCTTCATAAAAAAAATAAATAAATAAAAATAAAAAGTTTTATTTGCAAGCAAAGCATTTAAGATTACAGACAGTTAGTAAATCCAGACATCATAGTTTTATACTTCTTATTGTCCAAAAATGCAGGTTGATATAAACGAATTAGAGCAATATTTAAAATGTGATCCTCATTTTGAGTCTTTATTCTGCTATTATTTTTTGCACTGAGCAGAATTCTTCAGCAAAGACATTGAGAGTAACAGTATCTGGTGTTCTGGCATTTATTAAAGTCCCTGAAAGAGAAACCATCCCTGAAGATCAGAAGCATTAACTCTTCTGAAACTCAATGGTGTGCACTGAAATCAGTCACTCTGAGCTGCTGATCTCTCTCTAGTTCTAACCGTATTCATGTTTATTATCAGCTTTATCCTAACAGGGTCATATCACAGCCCTGTTCAGATTAAACAGTACAAGCAAAAATTAATATAATTTTTTTCTCCTCATTTTCCCCTAACCAACAAACCAACAGCAGCATTTGTGGGCCCCCCGCACAGTCAGGGATGATTAAGGAGCCCCCTGTAGCCACCAGGTATTGTAGGTACATACAGCTAGCTATGTTGTTAGTTTAGTGGAGAGGATGTTCACCAGCAGGGTTTAATTAAGCCAGGGGCATCATGTCAGTGGTAAAACATTAAATTGAATTGTGAAGCATGTTACTATAACTAAAGATATTTGAATTTTGAAGGAGATGTAAGTAAGAGTTATTATTACCCCCCCCCCCATTCATTAAGCATGCAAGACTCCTATATAGCTTTTGTTGGTTTAACAGACATGTTACAAAATATCAAGATAAGATAACTTGCTGCGTTTGGGGGCCCCCTCAGTGACCGCAGGGTTTGCTAGTACCTAAAGCCAGCTATGGGTGTATGCCTACATAGGTTAGATTCATAGGTTATAGGTTAGTATTAAGCTAACTGCCTTGCGAGCCATTTTAAGCCTTGCCAATTATCCCTTGTGAGATTTGAACCCTGCACCTTGTGTTTGTAAGGCAACCACCTTAACCATTAGGCCACCCTCCCAACCCTGAATATATACCTTCAACTTGTGAATCTCCAGCCCGTGGTGAGAATCAAACCTTGCGATTGAAAGGCATACACCTTAACCACTGCCCCACTTGCCTTTGCAGGTGAAACTCAATGGTGTGCACTGAAATCAGTCATTCTGGGCTGCTGATCTCTCTCTAGTTCTAACCTTATTCATGTTTATTATCAGCTTTATCCTAACAGGGTCATATCACAGCCCTGTTCAGATTAAACAGTACAAGCAAAAATTAATATAATTTTTTCTCCTCATTTTCCCCTAACCAACAAACCAACAGCAGCATTTGTGGGCCCCCCCACACAGTCAGGGATGATTAAGGAGCCCCCTGCAGCCACCAGGTATTGTAGCTACATACAGCTAGCTATGTTGTTAGTTTAGTGGAGAGGATGTTCACCAGCAGGGTTTAATTAAGCCAGGGGCATCATGTCAGTGGTAAAACATTAAATTAAATTGTGAAGCATGTTACTATAACTAAAGATCTTTGAATTTTGAAGGAGATGTAAGTAAGAGTTATTATTACCCCCCCCCCCCCATTCATTAAGCATGCAAGACTCCTATATAGCTTATACATCTATAAGAGCACACTAAAAAGCAACTATGAGCTGTCAACGTGTGTGTTTGCAACAGCTGTTGAAACGCTATCCTTAACGTATCATTTTCTGCTACAGTCGACTATTTACTTTGTGATAATTTTGTAAACTTATATTCTCTATAAGTCCTGTTTATTTTTAAGAAATAAATTTGGTGTTGACAATGATTGATGCAACTATAATTAACAGTGTCTGATTAATAAAATAAAGGATGGATGTCTCCTTATTCCATAATAAACCATTAAAATGATTTATATGAATAACGTGTTGTTTTTTGTAGAAAGAACATGAAGCAATAAAAAACAAACAAAACATATTTGACCTTGATGTTACATTTTGTAACGATTTGTTCGTCGATAGTTAATGTTACACCTCTATGAAATATCATCGGTATCACAGATAAACAGAAAACGAGCAAAGTGGTATATAAGTGTTTTGGAACGTGATTTACTTAACGTCTCAGTAAAATATAAAACAAAATCCAGATTAAAGCGGAATGCCTATTTTTAACCAGGTGTTTGCCTGGGTAACTCGGGCTTTTTATTTGTTTCTTTTGTTCTTGCACGTTTGTTTCTTCGACGCAATTTCCTGTCTTGATCTCACAGCAACTACTTCAACGAAGAAAGGGTTACTCCTTGCCGGGAAGCTTAAAAGGGCTAAACCAAAGATCTTACTTTAGTTATATAGTTCATATTTAGCATATCTGTTGCTTAAATCCACAAAATTATTGTCTTGCTATGGCTAGAGTTTAACGCCTGCAAACATCCACATCAGTGTGTTGAATTTCACGTAGTAAGGCAAAAGGGCAACATAAGCTGTAAAAATCATTCTAAGTCTAAAATGTAGGAATAAGACCCTGTACGGAATGCGACCACCCACAAAAAATTGTGGAAACAGATGTGCGTGATTATTATTATTTAATTCACTTGTTGACATACTTCCATAATACTGCACAGAACAGTGTGTGTTATGTGCATATGCAATATGAATGCCTTTAGCAGACTTGCCTTAATCTGTATTTACATGTATTGTTTAACCACATGTGTCATCTCAGCTCCGTTGCCTTCCCATCCGTATGACACCGTAGTTCCAGGTTAGTAAGAAAGCAGCATTTACCCAACACCCCCAATGGATTAACTCCTATTTGGCCCCTCATTCTGCAGACAGGGCCGTCGAGTATCCCGAGTTTCCTCGTTTGAATAGTATTTTCCACAATAAGCGTGAGCCTTAAGAGTCTCGTGCGTTGTCCACTCCCATAATAGAACGAGAGCAGAATGACAGTTCCGGTTAAGCTGCACGAGCTGAGAACGACAAGCATGCAGGCGATAATCATAAAACCCGGTCATGTCCCTGAAAAGTAACAAGCCTCGTATCTGCTCGCCTGCGGCTTACAAGGACATCGCCACTATCCTAATCGTTTCAAAATAAACTGAATTAAATGCCCATTTAACTTTGATAAAGCCCTCCCATATATCTGCAGGCTAATTGCAACATTTAAGAGTTTTTTTATTAATTGTTGCTAACGAATTAGCACTTAGGTGTGTGCAGAGTATTTTGTTTTATGATATAAGCCTTGTTCTAATAAGGCACGTATTGAGTAAATGGGCGATAAGCATTTTAGTTATGCTTTCGATATTGTTGAGTATTCTTCACTATTATACCCCTCTTCAGTGGTTTATTAAATTAAAAAAAATATGTTTGTGTATTTCTCTTGTGTGATGAGACAAAACAAAATGTTACTAAACTAAAAGAAATGTAGCGGATGTCTGGCTTTATGCAAAGCCAGCCGTTTGTTTAATGTAAATGATTGAAAGCATGTTTGCTTCAAAATATAAGGTTGGTTTCCAAAAAGCATGCTAAAATGTTGTGGCTGTTTTATATTAGTCTGATTTGTGCAGCAGATACATAAATAGTGCATGTTACTAGGACATGCTTATCAGTGGACTTCATTCACATTACCTTGAAAAAAAACGAAATTATTTTCAATACCTACAACGTTCCTTTAATTTTATTTACCTTCACATGGGCACTCTTTCTATTATCTTACTGACTGGTCATATAAAAGGCAAACCAAATCAGTTGAATTTACAGAAGCTAAAAAAAGATTGGAGGTCGATACAATTAATACGTGTAAAATAATTAGCTTATGTACTATTTTGAAAGCTATACTGTTACTAAATAAATAAATAATCCTATAGGGGAATAATTCAAAAACGGATAAAAATGCAGGAAGAATCATCGGTTCCTTATTAGGAGAAGATACAATATTTATTCCTTGTCTCCTGGGATGAAGCTCTTCTATCTATTGTCCTCCCCAGTTCTCTACGCTGATGCTTAATTTTCAAAACTTCTATATTACCAAGGGACCTACGACATCAGCTAAAGAAATACCCAGCAAGTACAAAATCTGAGCCAGGGAGCTGCTTTTGAGCAGAGGGAACATTTATTTCATCCAGGTTTTGAGAGGCTCTAGACACGAAATTCATATTTAGAGGGAAAATAATAAAAAACATTTAAGTTTGGATTTTTGGATTCTTCCCACTCATTATTATCGTAGAAGCACTGGTACTGGAACATCATGTCCACAACATTTCCCGGACTCGTCCATGATGCAGAGGTATTTCTATTTTGTATTACTGGTTTCCTATAATCCTTAGGACCGTTATATTTAATTAAAGTCTTATCATGATAAGTTAAAGAAGGAAAGAGAGAAATTCGTTATGACATCTGTCCCGGAAAAGGCACTCGTTGCAATTACAACAGCTGGCATAACGAAAAATTCATAATCCTTACTGTTGTATGGAAACGAAAAAAAAGGCAATTTAGCCTGTTTAAGAGCGTGAAGCGTGAATGATTTTGTGGTCTGATTGTTGACTCATTTGTTTGGATGCTATTATGGTTTGAACGAGTTTGAGTCAAGATGAGATTTATAGATAAATGTATGTTGTAATGGAAACAATTATTACAAATTGGATTGAAGACGAATCCGTTGCTGCTCAATTCCTAAAATGTGCAAAATAAAAGTTTAATCGTCAGTTGGAAAATGTGCAAGTCTGTTACAGTAATATGTCATGTGGTTTTACTGAATGCACCACAGTTAGTGTTGCAGCCTTCCTAGCCCTGAAGTACTTGACAAGTCTTCAGGTATGCTTTATGAGCTTTTCATTCTGATTGCCTGGAAGCCGTATCTGTTGCAAGTATTTGCAATTTTCGAACGAATGACTTTATTTAAAGAAAGTGAATGTTTTGCTTGTTATTATATACCTTAAATGACAAATCTAATGGATTTTCTTCTTTTTTTCTGCTTTCAGATACGTCATGACGGATCAAACAGTTATCGTTTGATGCAGCTTGGATGTCTAGAGTCTGTGGCCAACTCAACTGTCGCATATTCTTCCTCGTCTCCTCTTGCATACTCTACAACTGGCACCGAATTCGCTTCCCCTTATTTTTCCACTAATCATCAGTATACTCCATTACACCACCAATCCTTCCATTACGAGTTCCAACACAGCCACCCGGCTGTCAACCCAGATGCCTACTCGTTGAATTCTCTTCACTCGCAGCAATACTACCAGCAGATCCATCATGGGGAGCCAGCCGACTTTATTAATTTGCACAATGCCCGTGCTCTCAAATCCTCTTGCTTGGATGAGCAGAGGAGAGAACTGGGATGCTTGGATGCTTACCGAAGGCACGACCTATCCCTCATGAGCCACGGTTCCCAGTATGGGATGCATCCAGACCAAAGACTCTTGCCAGGACCAAGCCTGGGACTACCTCCACCGGGAAGCGACGACTTGCAGGTAAATAGGAAGCGCCCCCCTCAAATACGGTCCTCACTCCATTACCTTTATGATGCCCACATACTACTACATACCTTACAACAAGAGGTGTGCGGGCTAATCATTAATGCCTTTGCAGTTTGGTTATAGACAAGAATTAATACTTGTTTCTTTGTTCCATATGTCAGAAATATATGTCACATTCTGTCTTTTCCCGGAAAGAGGAATCAGACAATTACGGAATAATGATTAATAAATAAAATAAATATCGTAGAAGTAGGTTTTCTATTCTGAAGAAATGAATCTTTTGGAGTTCATTGGGAAAAATCAACTAAAGGAAAATGTTATACCGTAATGAAAATAAACAGCTGAACATAATATCCAAACTATATTTTAATTTCCTTGGACATCAGACTATTAAAACAAATGCATTTACATGGTATTTAACTATAACTCTAGTTAATCTAGTCAATTTGTCCTAATTTTATTTATACAAATTGTAAACTGCGCAGTTTTTTTAAATAAATATACACATTCGAAATATTCCCAAATCTGTAACAAAGGTAGCCTGGACAATGTACATTTGATATTGTGAACCTTTGTATGTTTAAACAATTTAAAACGGGTAATGCAGTAGCAATTGAGACTTCTCGTTAATGATCAGACATGTTTTGTGATATTCCCTTTGCCCGAGGTAAGCAATTTGCACAATATCGCAAACACTGCATACATCTCATCGGTCCAGATTTTCGCAGAATGTCCAGATTTTTGCCTCATATTTTGGTCTGTTGCTCACAAAAATGTGTGTTTTTCTGATAAATAACTAAGGATTGGTGTCACCAAATAATGATATACATTCGAGTTTCCGACAGAATGTCCTTCAGAAAAAAGCATGCTAACACAAATTTCATTTTTCTAGCAACTGTATACGTTTATAAGAGTTGTATTTAAAAGCTATCCTTATTTTTGGGCCTTAGTCCTCCATTATTTTTCGACATTGTCCAGATATCTTGTGCTAAGAGGCTGAGAAGTATGAAACATACATGTATCCATGTACAAAACCAGACTGCTCTTTACTACGTGGCATTACACGCCTATTTTAGGGATACCCTTTTGGCAGAGAGGATTTGGGTTTAACAAACAGATGTTTCTTTAAAGTCCATCAAGCTTAAATAGCATGTTCGGGTGCTTAATTGTTTACTTTGGTTACATTAAACAAAAGTATACAATCCGTATAACTATGTTGGTGTAAAAAGTAATGTATATCTAAAAATGTGAAACATCAATTAAATGTATTCTTGAACGTGAATTAACACTATGCCTCTCGCAAAACATTTCATGGACTCAAGTGGATTTAAAAGTTCATCTGGCGGAGTTGTGAAGGAGTCTTCATGCTCAACTGTGCACCCTTACATAGCTAAACCCCGTTTACTCTTCTTTTCATATCACGTCTGCTGCCGATTTTTGGCATTTTTTGTATTTTTACATTTGTTCATCCCCCAGCACAAAGCGTGCCATTTTCCTCAAAAGAGCGGATTAGCGCATTTGTATAGCAAACACAAAGAGAAAATCCGTTGCCTAAGAGCACCGTAGTTTATCCAATTTTGTACTTAATGCTACTCAAATGGTCATTTATGCAATGTCATCTTAAGCCGTTTGGCAACTGGGCCCATTCTAGCAACTCAGAGCTATGATAACCTCCCGTTTCAGAAGAAAATAAACCAAATATTTGAGGAAATTATACAACTGTCCTTGAAATACCATAGTGTCTGAAATGTTTATTTTGGAATGCCATTTTTTGAGTCTGTTAAGCAAAAACTACGTTGTTATTTATAACCAGTTATTACTCATCATGGACAGACTAATAAGATTTGGCAGTCTACTGTATTTACAAGAGTCTAATAATAATAGTAATAATAATAATAATTAACATAGCTTAGTTTACTGTTTAATTATATTGGTTTCCTGTGTAAATGAGTAGAACTTTCAGGAACTGCGAATAACCCTGTAGTCAATCGGTCGCATCTGTTTACTTCTTCCACTCCATAAAAGCAGTGTGCCCAGACTCTAATTTTAAATGCAGCAAATGTAAATAAAATTTTCCTGCTCAGAATGTTAAGCATAACTTCCAATAGTTGGAGGGGCGCTTAAGTAAGCGGAACAGATGCAACCAGTCTTGGTCTTCCAGTTACATCTTTGAGCCTCCTAAAAAGATTTGTTATGGCCAACAAAGAAAACTGTCATACCTTTTCCCCGTCACCGGTTTAATTTATGCCTGATGGCTAAGTTTTGTATATTGATTTTATAATCACTTTAACCTCGGATCCTCCCTCGCCTCTGAAAAAAAAAAAAGATTTTTTAACCATTTTACAAAGAAAAGACTTACATGAGCGCAACGGCAGCCTGCAACCAGAGCAAAGAAAAGAGAATTATGTGTAACAGATTTCCCCAACTGTGTTTAGTACGCTGACCGCCCTTTCACTATACATTCACTTACATTCACTTAACCAGTTTAGGGCATCATGCTGGTTAAAATAACACAAGATTCTCACCTGATAAGAAGAATGATGTTTATGGGAGTTTCAAAAATATAGATAGATCCATTGTTTAGACAGTTAAGACATATGCAGACAGAGGCATATGCATAGACAGAGAGCTACAGAACAGCTAGATGATAGAAAGCCATATTGTCTTATACAATTTAAAATCTCTTACTTTTAATGAGGCTATATTGAGAAATAAATACTGTAGTGAGTCTGGGTGTAGATTCTTTCTGACATCATAACATTTAGGCACATTAATGTCAAAGGTGAACCTAAGGAAACTGGAGCTAACTTTTTCCACAGTACTTAAAACAATGCATTTGTTTAGTTAGTTAGTTAGTTAGTTAGTTTATTTTCCCAGTATACTGACACATGGTATTTGGCTAATGCTATCGCTGTCTCTCTCTGTATATATCTATATCTTCAAGGGAAAACGCGCAACTGAAAACTATGATCCCGCTCTACAGCCACGCATGCTAATATAGTTTTTTCTGTGTTTTCCAAGGGTTCTGTGGAAGCCCAGTGTGGACTGGTATTAAATGGTCAAGCAGGTGTAATACGGAGAGGTAAGTTATTATAATTTGAATTCTTATTCTACTTGCAAGATTATATTACAAAATGCAAATTAATAATACGCATGATGATGCTGGCAATAAACATTAAACGTGGAAATGTATCATCTAGCAAAAACCTGCTGTTACTATACGGACCAAAAATATATTGTATAATATGTGTTAGAATAATGGTATATAGCTCGATGCTTATATAAATCATTTCACAAAGTACGTTTAGCATTTATAAAGAGCTGATAGTAAAAATGCAATTGATTGACTTTTAAGGGAATGCCAATTTTAAGAACGCAACGCCTTATTTTGTAGATGTAAAATTAGCTTCATGTTCTCTGTGTTAAATATTTGGCCTCAAGGACTCTGCTTATTATACAGTGTCAATATTGTTCCTGTTACTTGTTGTTTAGATTTATGTGGACAACTGTTTTTGTCATTTGAGTCGATTTTGACGTTCGTTATTGTTGTGCATTTTTGAAAAGTACTATTCGGAAACTACAAAGTATTGCATTCTTTTAAAAAAAAAGAACTGTACGTTAAAATTTAACGTAACACTGTCTCCAGCTTGATGATGTTGGTTAGAGCATCGCATTTTACATACCTCTCAACCTCGTAGATACAGAAATATGAACAACGCTAAAAAGAGTGGAGAAAGGGGAAGGCCCAAAATCAAGAACATGTTTTATACATTGTTATAAACAGACAAAGTTGTTGGAAAAAGGTTTTGCTTTAGCATGCATTTTTTTCTAAAGGATAAGAAGTTTGACAGTTAAATGCCTGATACTATTTAGTGACTTTAATCTTCAGCGTTTTGCCAGAAAATCACAATTTTTATGAGGAACAGACGAAAATGTTGGACATTCTGCAAAAATCTGGACAGTTAAGAGGTTGGCATTTTCGTAGGGCTTCAACCACTGTTTTTGTTGGTGAGATGTGTTGCACTCTCTCTGGGTGAATAAAGTTAACATGGCTAAACTATTTGGATTCTGAACATAAAGGAAAGGGCAATAGCCGAGTTCATTGATGCATTTCATGTATAAGAAAGTGAAATACTCAATATTTGAGTGTTGCTCGCTTGGTTCCAGTACATAAAGCCATTCAAATTCATAAACACATGCGAGATATAGCTTTCTGAAATAACGCATGTACATTTATAGTCAACTTAAAAGGCTTGAGGAGAGAGAGAGAGTGTGAGTGTGTGTGTGCGCGCGCGCGCCACAAAAGATAGCAAGTGACAAGGGAATAGAGTGACACTGAGGAAAACATAGCAGGTATCCTTGCACGTTTCTGTCTGCTCCCATTCCCTTCCTTAACTTTTTAATAGGGGGCTGTCAGCATTCACTGGTAAAAGTCAGAATTATCGATAAAAAATTGTGACATTGGTGGGTTTCTGTATAGGAAGAAACATGTTGGTCAACCACTTATAACGTGAAAGGAAAAGCCGATAAGATGAGAAATCTTCCACAGTATAATAAGGTACTGAAGTATTTGGTAGTACTTTATTTTAATGTGTAGTTCAGATATGCGCTGTCACCTATGTAGACTGTGCTTGTCATTGGTTTCTATTGGATAATGGCGACGTCCTGTATTATTGAGGCTCAAAGTAATGTTTGTAAAACTGTTGTGCTTGTATTCTGCAAAATGTTAACAAAAACTTGAACTAGCTAATCATTAGCGGACTGGCGTTCCGCTGTGGCGACCCCTAACCGGGGAAAAAGCCGAAAGACACAACAACAACTTTAAACCACGGCTTTTAAGAAAGGAGGCAGTTCATACTCAAAAATAAAGTCAATTATAAAACCGAGAAACGTGTTCACTACTTTGCAACCATTATGTCTGATTTTTTGGTCCATGCCTCTCAACCTCTCAGAGCAAGAAATCTGGACAAAGCCATAAATAATGGGGGGACAAAGCCCCCCCAAAATAGGGTGATTTTTTAAATATTCCTCCTAAAAACGTAGAAAGTTGATACAATAATAGGTTTTACATTAACATACATTTTTCTGAGGGGTATAAAGTCTGAAGCTCAGATATCTCTTAATATTTTCTGACGCCTGTCTTCAATGATTCGTCAAAGACTGCCCAGAAAAACAACATTTTGTGAGGCACAGGCAAAAAAATATGAGGCAAAAATCTGGATATTCTGCGAAAATCTGGACAGTTGAGAGTTATGATTTGGTCACACCACTTTGCTGTCCACCCTCAACATTTTATCACAGAACATTATCGGGATATATATTTCTATGATGATGTCATATATTTAAATGTTACTATTATCACTTTTTCTGTATATATATCAATATCTGCTATTTTTTATTTAATTTCATGTTCTGATGAAGTCCCGATACGACGAACGAAAGCGCGCTCAACACGAGTTTGATCTCCAGTGTATTTATTTCATTTGTAGTAGCCGTGGAAGTTGTTGTGCGCGCGCACACACACACACACACACACACACACACAGATATAACAAAGTTATTGTTCTTACAAAAATATATAATAAAGTCTGTAGTTGTTATATGTACTTTGCAAAATTCTTAAACAAAAGAATGAATGAATCTCAGCAGAATAATGCTGTCATTGCCAAATGTGAGTGCATGCTTACATCATTATTAAAGCTACAAGGTAGCCTGAAACGGAAGCAATTACAAGATTACATTTTTTACAAGCACAACTTATTAATGCATTGCATGTAAATACCATTCTATATGATTCAAAAAGTCCAAAGGGCTTCCCTGCACTCCCCTTGACCTGTTCTAGTTTGGTGATTCAAAGGTGAACCAAGTCATACTCGTGAAGGTAGAAAGCACAACGCTCGACATTCTGTTGGGAAAATGCCTTAACTTCCACATCTCTCATCTGTCCCTGATTTTACCTCGTGTTTTTACTTTGTGAGTTTTGCATTTTTTCTGGTAAATCATCGAGGTTTACAGTATTGACTTTTCATAGTACTTATTGTTCTGAAAATGCATGTTGTTACAAAAACACGTTTCATGTTAACTCTTTAAATGGGCCAGAGTAATATTTTAAAGCTGACAATGATTTAGGGTCTTTACCCCTTTTACTATTATTATTATATTTCCCTCTTATTCTTGTGCACATAAGTTGTGAGCTACGCTTCCTTTTGAACTTTTAGATCCCACGCCTTTCATATAAATATTCAGGATTGCCAGACAAGAGAAAGGATGATGATGATGACGACGATGATAACCTACATGTCTTCCTTATTATGTCCAGTGGATACTTTACAGGTTTACTAATGCCTCCCATCATTACGACAGGATGAAATCAGCATTGCTGAATAAAGAGAAGTAGAAAGTACATAAGTTTACTGACTGTAGCTCTTACAACATCTTTGCATTGTCTGATGTAATACATCATTCCATTCAGTATAAATCCCTGAACAAAAGAATCTTGTTAAAGGGAAAGTGCTCCAGACAAGCAATTGAAATGATAAGGACGGGGGAGTGGAGGAAGGAAATGTGTTTTATATCACACTACAGCAGTGTCTGTCTGGACATTGAAACAAACTAGTCCTCTTTGTGTGTGTACACTTGCCTGACGTGTAAACTTCATTTAAGTAGACTAGGTGTTGCAGATTCAAACACTATTGCAAATATTGTGGGTGTTTATGCAGGAGTAACGAAACAACGCGTTGCAGGACAGTGATTTATGTAATTGTTGTCACGGTTTAACATTTGAAGAGTGGAAGATAATACGATCCCCTTGCTATCAGTTTCAGTTAATGGTGTGCAGTATTTGGCCCGAAGCCCCTGTACTCTAACCATCAGAACCAATAATCTTTACTTTACCTAGTGCTTGTGTATCGATAGCTTCTCTTGCCTGAGGCGTTTCCTTTGATATGCTAATATTTCTGAGTACCAAATTCAGTGGAGATCATATTAATGTTGTTCATGCAGACTGGAGCTTTGCCCGAGTTGAATATTTAGACATCCTTTTCCAAAACAAGACACCAAGGAAACGAAACTCGTATTTGCAGGGCTCGCCTGTGCTTCTAATCATTAATAATACCTTTACTTTTCAAGAAAAAGATTGGTCTCATCTCAGTCCTTTAATAACTCGACCATTGTGTTGTTTGCTTTGGATGTAAATGTAGTATTTAGTGTCTTTAAAACGCAATGAAATACTGCACAAACGGTAAACGCGCCTTAAATGTTAATTTAAAACGGGTAAAATAATGTATGTGTGTGTGTATATATATATATATATATATATATATATATATATATATATATATATATATGTATGTATGTATCTCCATCTCTGTCTATCTATCTATCTATCTATCTATCTATCTATCTATCTATCTATCTATTCTTGATTCACGTAATTGTTATTTAGTTCACCTGCTCCACCTTCCCTGTCTTTTGGAAAGCTTGACGGCACTCTCCTAAAAAACGCTCTTGATTCGCTTTGTGATCATTCCGTCTTTGCGCCCCAGGCACATTTCAGAAGCTTAAATACTACTATAGCCTCTGGGCCAAGAAGACAGGACCAGACTACTGCAACAGCAATAGCTCTTTTTCCATTGCCTTTGGCAACATAAAGCACATATTACTCTGTCTGAAGCAAAACATTTTCTGAGAGAATTACATTATTTTAACTTTTAACATAGTCTAAGGTCTCATTTTGGTCAAAAGGATTGGAGGCGACTAAGCATTCAACAGCAAGTTATATTTCTAACACCTTTGACGGGAAGAAACGCGTTTGCATTGTTTTTATTGATTTACTACGTTAAACACTATGCAGATTCAGATCAAAATTCAGTTTTGTTTTGCCATTGTTTGATATTTCTCCCATTTTTACTAAACGTATCGGTTTCACAGCATAGCATGGTCAAGTTCATTTCACTTAGCAAATTAACATATTCATAGTTTTGTATTTAAAAGCCTCCCGGAAAATAAATCACAGAACTTCAACCTGAAGTTAGCTCTGTGTGGTAAGACGGCGCTGCCGCAGCAAAACTAGGGACAGCTGTTACTCAGGCAACAACCCGGTACTTCCGGTTTTCAAAGACTTAGACACAGGAAGTTAGTTTATCTGCTCCTATTTACTTTATCAATGTAAAATGATTTTATAACTCATTTTGAAATCTACATAGGATAAAGAACACTGGTTACTCGGGTACGCGATCAGATCTTAGTACTATGGCTGTAACATTAGCGAAAGATTAATATACAATGTAGATCAACCCATACTGCTCAGCTGTCCCTGATTTTCAGGGACGTCCGATTATGATTCAAATTTCAACTCTTTCCCTCTTAATCCCGCTTACAACTAGCGACTTTTTGAGGAAAGTTGGCGAATTACACCTAATGAATTATGACAACAATTAAGAGTTGTAGCCTTCTTTTACTTCAGAAAATGTGCATTCATTGATCATATGCTGTGACTCTGTGAATGCCTCAAGTTAGTTACAGTACGAATATTTTAAGTGTCCCTGATTGTCCCTGACTTTTTTTTTTTTGGCTTTGGCCCTGATTTTGTTGAAATTTGTCCCTGATTGGTTGAGAGCGTTATTTTTTGAGGTGTGCAGTCTTGGCAAAATAGTATGCGTATTTCGACATCCCTTTATGTGATCCTCACATTGGCAAATACCTAAGAGATTAATCATGGATACACTTAACTGTTTTACCTAGTGTTGCACAGGTTTTGTGGGGCAACTAAAAAAAAAAGAATTTTGAATGGGAAGAAGGGATAAATATATGACACATTTGGAGGTTTGAACACGTACAGGCCAACCCTGACCTTAGCTCTCAACTAAATAGGGACAAATCTTAACAGAATCAGGGGCACAACCAGAAATAATCAGGGACAATCAGGTGCACGTTTTAAAATGACAGCACTGTTAACCAGAGATGTTATTAGAATAAGGTAATGTGAATTAATATATATTTTCTGAAGTAAAAGAAATCTATAAGTCCAATTGTGCACCCCAGCCGAGGATCGAACCAGAGAACCTCTTGCTGTGAGGTTAGCATTGTCGCCTCACAGCAAGAGGTTCTCTGGTTTGATCCTCGGCTGGGGTGCCTTCTGTGCGGAGTCTGCATGTCCTCCCTGTGGTCGCGTGGGTTTCCTCTGGGTGCTCCGGTTTCCTCCCACATACCAAAGACATGCTGCAGGTGGATTGGACACTTTAAATTGGCCCTAGGTGTGAGTGCGTGCGTGTTTGCCTTCTGTGGAAGATTGGGCGCCGGGCTGGCAACTCGACACTGTAAAACTCCACTGCCAGTCACGAGCGGACAGGTGATCCGCTGTGGCGACCCCTAACCGGGAAAAGCCGGAAGAAGAAGAAGAAGTCCAATTGTCATTATTTAAGTGTAACTCACCACCATGCCTCCAAAAGTCACCAGTCTTAGGAGGAATTAAGACGGACAAAGCCAAAATTTGTGACAAAATCAGGGACATCCAGGAAAATTAGGGACAGATGAGAAGTGGTTTTATGGGCGGACTCCGCGGAGTACATTACTGTTTGTGATATAGACCACACGTGTTTTAATGTTATCTCCATTTTTAGTATTTATACTTAGAGCTCACATTAGCAGTGCTTTGAAAATATATTCCATTAAAATAAGTTGTTACTCTTAAAAGGATTGATAACATATAGTATCAAAAGTATAAACACAACAATTTGGCTCAGCATTTTAACAACTCAGTTTGACCCTGTATAAATTATGAAACGTTTACTATTTCTAGTCTCGCGATTTAGTGAGATTACCCTTTCATAGTACATCCATACAAATCTGGAAGTATTGGAAACACTAGTTCTAACATACTGTGAAAATGCTGCAGCTCTGGCCTATTCCGTAACGTATCGAAGTGTTAAAGTACTCCCACATTTAGTTGTGCCTTCTGCTTTCTTTGTGGGTCATATTTCTTAACTGTTCAGTATTTCGCAAAATGTCCAGATTTTTGCGTCATATTTTTGTCTGTTCTTCAAAAAATGTAATTTGCTGGCACATGATTGACATCAATAAATAATGACAGCAACTTAAGTTTCAGACTTTAAATATAAATCGCCTACTAACGCAAACCTATTATTCTAGCAGCTTTCTGAATTTGTAAGTGCAATATTTAAAATCTGTCTCTGATGTTGGGTCTTTGTCCTTTCATTTTTTTTTTGGTTTTGCCAGAATTCTTGTATAAAGAGGTTGAGAGGTATGCTACCCCACATCTATTATTAGACTGAAAGCTTGAGTAATTGCATATCTATTGTGGTCCAACAAACGTATCATCTTAAAACAAAAACATAATAAAATGTTTGCATTAAAACTTTTTGAAGTGAAATCAAAATAATAGTATCGACGTCTGACAAGGAAACTGGGAAAACATGGTTAGAAAACAAGTGGGGCACGTGAAACAGACAATCCAGTTGCAATAAAGTAATTGTCTTGTCTTTAAAAACGAAAACAGTCAAGTGGCGGAAATTAAGGCTAAATTATTTACCTTAATCTCCTCTTAGTCTTCTTGTTTATCATTAATAAACAGGCGATATTTAAAAAAATGTAAGAACTTTCGTCTAACTAGACTTTGTGAGACGTCTTCGGCTGTATGACTTTTAGAAAACACATTTAAGACTTAAAACAGTTCTGTAATCATCCAGTACTGTACAGATATGTGTTCTACCTGTTGAAATCCAATATCTTTCGGACACATTTTTTTCTATATTTTATTTATTTTGAATAGTCATGCAGCAAGCTATTTTTTAAGTAAACTGTAATACACATATGTAAAATGAGTGCATATAAAATACAACCATTGACAGCATCTTCCACAAATCTGCCGCAGAACAATTATATATTCTAATTTAAAGATGTATCCATTCCAAAATGTTATAACACCTTTAAACAGTGTTCTAATTACATTATATACAGATAACCTTGTGCTGACATATCAGTTGAGCAACAGGTGGTGGCAGACTGTGGGTTCCATTTGTGACTGGATGTTAGCGCTACAGTGCATGGGGGAGGGAGGGGGGGGTGCTGGGCTAGGCTGCAATTCCGATGAGCCGTTAAATTTAAGTCCCGTCAGCTTTAGATGGTGGTAGTGCAGGTCGATGTAAAAGATCCAAGGGCTGCAATTCCGATGAGCCGTTAAACTGAAGTCCCATCAGCTTTAGTTGGTGGTAGCGCAGGTGGATGTAAAAGATCCCAGGGCAATTATCGCAAACAGTATGGGAAATTCTCTGTGCCCGGGGCAAATTTCCCCTGGAAGTAAAATAAATGCCTCCTTGGGTCGCCCATGAAAAGACGTCACTAGCCTACCGGGACTAACTAGGTCAACAAAATATGAATACAACCAGGTTCTGATAATCTTTTTTTTTTCAAAACAGGTTTATTGTTTTAACATATAAGAGAAATATCATAACAATTTTATACAAGTAATTAAAAATAGGTATTATAATATTCAACAAGGTTCTGATAATCTTGAAGGGGTAATTAGATTGCAACTGATGTGCCCACAATGTTGCCGACATTTTTAGATCAAAATAGTTTCAAACAATAAGACATATATTGTTTTATTTTATTTTTGGCACAATACAGAAGATTGAAAATGTGTCGCTTTATATAAAGAGAGAAAAAAAAACGTTACAAAACCCTCCATGACTTGGCGATCGTGGAAGCGTGTGTTAGGGTGGAGCTACTCACTGCAAATTTAGGTTGCTTCATTGCTTCTTATCTATCGCTGACTTTTGCTAGGCTGACGCCCTGGGATATGATCTTATGCACAGCCTTTAACTATTCGCAGGATCGTATGCCAATCAAAGTACACCTGCAGATGGGCTTGGCTACTCCATCGGTCGTCTGGGGCCAGTCCTCTCAACAGCGCAGATTTTCGCAGAATGTCTAGATTTAGGCCTCGTTTTTTTTTGGCCTTTTCTTCATAAAATTTGTGGTTTTCTGGCATATCATTGAGACGAGCTGAGGATTGAAGTTACTAAATGACGACATACATTTGAGGTTCCGAAAATGTACGCTAGCACAAACCGTTTTATTATAACTGCTTTCTAAGTTTATGAGAGTTTGTGTCTTTCGGCTTTTCCCGGTTAGGGGTCGCCACAGCGGAACTCCGGTCCGCTAATGATTGGTAGCTGATTTTTACGTGCCGAGTTACCAGCCCTGACGCACAACCTTCAACGAAGTTACGCCCATTCACGCATGTCTCCACGCAGAAGACGCTCTAGCTGAGAATCGAACCGGACAGCGTCTTACTGTGAGGCGACAACAATTATGAGAGTAATATTTTAAATCTGTCACAATTGCTGGGGCTTTGTCCCACCATTTTGTCATGCTTTTAGTCCAGATTTCTTAAGAGGTTGAGAGGTATTTTCGAGGTATATCGTTTATGTTCTGGGTTTTTTTATGGGTTCTAGTAGTGTGCTTTGAATTGTCGATTTCCACAGTACCGATAATCTGGAACGACGAAAAATAATGCTGGAAGCATATAAGGGCAGCATTTTTTTTCAGGGGCAACCCCCCAAACGCTAATTTACATAAACCAGCGTGCTGAGCACCTGTTCGAATAAATCAACAAAAATAAGTGAATCATCGCTAGCGCTCTCTTAGAAACTGCTCCAACAGTGATTTCCCGTGGAGACAACATTCCCCGTTAACCTTTTTCGGGATCTTTTAATTTAGTGTACTAAGGCTGGAGGAATTTCACCTCGACCACCTGTAGATGACCCGTTTAAAATGTTTTAGGTGTACATACCCTAATGGGGAAGACATAGATCTCAACCTGCAATTACTGAAAATGTGTGCAACGGCCATTGAAAAGCATGTACATGACGTCTAACCAAAAAGCTGGACATCTGATTAGCATATAATTTGAATACCAAACTGCACACAACTCTTCCCACTTCCAGTAGGGATGCCGGCTACTACTGGGATACACATGTTTAAAAACAGATTGACAAACACGACGGAAAATATACACACGTTATCAGACAGTGTAATATCCAGACTTTAATGAACTGTACTGCAAAATTCCACCAGAAAAGGTAATTTATTTTTGCATTTGAAAAGGGGAAATGTTAAAATGTTTTCCCTCTTTCTTTAAATTATTGGCGTCACTAGTATGTTTGTCATGTAGTGAGCATTTCTGAGTACTAGTAGACACCTTCAAAACTCATTTACTATTAGGAAGGATTCACAAAAGTGTGTGAAAGGATACGTCAGCCTGAAAATAGGGACAAACCTCCATAAATGGGTACATTATGTGCAGGGGTAAATTAGGCTTCCATTATGTTCCTCTAAAATAGGGACAGCTGAGAGGTCTGCGAGGAAGAGGATGCGGATAGCATAGGTAGCCAACCATCTTATTTTATTTGCTCTAAAATTTATTGCAACAATCAGCAGTGCAATACCAATCACCTCTCCTCCACTATCATGATTTTCACGGTCATCATAGTTTAAGAATCATTTTTTAGAAAAAAATGGTGGCATGGCGCTTCATTTCAATCTGAATGTTTAAGAACACTTAAATACTGCCTGAAACTTGCCTTTTTAAATCCTGATTTTGTGATGGATACGTCTTTCGGTGAAAACTTGTGCTATTCAAAATATCAACAAATACATTTTAAGATCTTGTGCAATTACAATGCAGAATATAGAAACTGTGCCGCCTTGAAAATCTATTTATCATGAACTACATACAATACAATGCGTGGAACCAGTATTTTCTTTGCCGGCCATACCTCTCAGCTTCTTTGCACAAAAATTGTGGACAAAGGCACTTGGGAGTGGGGGTGGGGGGTAGAAATAGGGACATAATCTACGTTTTTACAAACTTATAACCTTGATAGAAAATAAAAAAGCGTTTCTTTAGCATGCATTTTCTGAAGGCTATGACGTCCGAAACTCAAATCTGCCATAATTCAGTGACTTCAATCTTCAATTATCGGCCACAAATATATATATAAATATAAATATATATATATATATATATATATATATATATATATATATATATTTGCACAAAACATCTTCCACGGCTACTAATAAATACACTGGAGACCAAACTCGCGTTGGAAATAAATACGCTGTGTGTGTGTGTGTGTGTGTGTGTGTATATATATATATACACATATATATATATGTAATGTAGACAAAATCTGTAAAATTGTGAACAGTTGAGTGGCATTTACCACCTGTATTGCAAAAATGAATACTTAATACATATTTACTTTTAATTTCGTCAGAGATGTACACAGCCCCTTACTCTGGTTGCCATTCTGTGTAGCATAGTAGCAGAAAAGATAAAAGTGTTTACAAAGCAACAGCGCAGTGTTGCTTAATTCTTCACAAACGATTAGCGACAACGACAACATGCAGGATGACATAATATAATCTGTATGTGGCTGACAATCTGTATTTTTGTTTTACCCTTAAAAAACACTTACTCTGTCTCTCTCTCTCTCACACACACAACTACCTGTACTGTAAAGAAATAGAGCCAAACTAGTTATTTTCAAACGACCGAAAGGTCACCAAGCTAGCGCGCAGTTAAAGTCCTTTGGCATCTCCTGATTGTAAGTTTGATTACAGTTGCCACTTGTTCCAGAAGGCACTCTTACTACCTAGTCAATATACTAATAAGGTAATTTAGATTCAATGTAAATACGTTTGTTGCATATGTTGTTTAATATAAAACTAAAATAAGATTATTTAAAAGAACAAGTTAAAATATTGCTTTAAATTCAATTCTCTTTGAGCTTTTCTATGTATATTAATGCATTTTGATTACTGGATTTTGGTGCAACAACATACTGTGCACGAAAATGCCCGCACGAAATTAAAATGCTGTTAAAAAGTATTTTATTTTTATTTATTTATTTTTTACTCTCGTTTATGCATCGACCTAAATCTAAACAGATTTGTTTCTTCTGAGTGGCCTACGTTGCACTGGCATTTTTGGATTACTTTGCTTCCCTTGACAATTCAATGTAGATCTACTTTTCTGTTCTAATGTTGCCTTTAATTGTCCCATAAACGGATGTACTAGGGAAGAATAAAGCCAAACAGACAAAGCAAATAAAGACAGTGTGTGTCTACTCTTCTAGACCTGTGGGTAGGGTCACCACCTGTCCTTCTTTCCGAGGGACAGTCCCTCTTTGGGCAGTTGTGTCCTGCCAAAAAATTGAAAAAATGGCAACTGTCCTGAGATTTTAGGACAAAATAATTTCCTATATTTTTTGTAATAGTTGCATAAACCGTTATTCTGTATCTGAAACACCTAAATGTTATTAGAAACAGAATAATCAACTAAAATGCTACACGAATAAGTTTTAATTTAGGCAAAAAGTGAAGTTCTGTCCTTTCTACTGGCCGTAGGTATCATCCTGCAAAATCTGACGTTTGTACCAAAAATGTACAACTTTGGGCATTTGAAAAGGTGGCAGCCCTACCTATGGACATATCTGTATCAGTGTTGAAGGAGAGATCTGTTGGCTAAATTATAGTTCACATATCTTTGCAGCTATTGGTCCTGTTGTTTTTCATAGCTAGTACGTGCCTTCATTGTTTTTAACTCCGTTAGCGTGTCATTAGAATGAGAATGGATTGGGATAGTGATGGTTTTAGGTTACTCCAATAAAAATGCTATGATCATTAAAATTATGAACCTATCTTAAATTAAGTATTGTTTAGACGCTTTAAGGTTGAAATGACAGCCGTCCTTGAGAGTGAAGAAAGGTTAACTGGTTCAGATATGTTTTCTAAAGTCAAATATAATACGTTTTCATTAAATTTCTATAAGGCATTTTATTGTTCATGCATTATTGTGATGGACATAGATCAACATGAGATCAAAGGCTACTAAACCTTTTGACTCAGTCGTCTTTGATTTTGCAGAGCTTCCTTTTGCAGTTACACTCCTCAAGACAGTAATTTTTTGTGAAATAATTGAGGATTATATTCCCTAAATAAGACTTATTAATGCAACTTAATGTAAAACATGTAATTTTGTTAGCGTCCTAAGAGAATAAAACAGTATTAAAATGTTACAGATTTTGTGCATTTGTTTCTCGTTTTCAACAGTTTCAGAGTCAGGACGTTGACATATACGAGCAACGCCTGAAAAGAAAGGGGGGGGGGGTGTTAAGGTATGACATAGTTTGTCCGAGAAGGAGTTATTAATTTAGTAACATCTTTTTTTTTGCAATTAAAGACTGTTTGCTTCTCTCAAACCTTTTTAACCTCCAAGCATTAAACATTATCGCACACGCCTTAAAATTGATAACAGAGATTCAGAAAGAAGACCATGTTTTTACTTTTTCACAATAGAATGCTATTATACACCAGATATTCTATAGTCAGTGATAGGTTCATAGGTGTATACTAGGTTAAGGATCACTATGGCCCTTATAAGCTTAGCCGTGCAACTCAAACGTGACCCACACATTTGATTTATTTAGGGGCGATTTACTGTCTGTGTCTTTCCATCAGAGACATAAGAGCCAGACCTGGGGTGAATTTCCGATTACCCGTACATTGGTCCAAGTTGCACTTAAATAGATAGGAAGGAACTATGCTTTGGGAAATCGTTGTATAGGATGACTTTATTTATTTAATAACAACATATGTACCCACAAACAGGTCTACCTTTTGACGAACATCAGTAAGTATAAGGGAAGTAAGGCTAAACCTCAGTGCAAAAATCATAGCACCACGCATAAGTCACTGCAGCTGAGAGATATGTCACCACATAGCAGCCTATACTCACAGTTCGTTATGTAAAGTACAAATGGCACATAAATCTGCATTGCTATATTTTGTTTCTTCTACTATATTATCTTCATTCTCTTTAGTACAGTACGGTTAAAATGCGTCAAAACCGAGCTTTCTGATTATTGACCTACAAAATAGCGAATTCAAATAAAATAAATAGGTATCTGTATCAGTAATAGTTATTTTACATAGCAGTGACACTGAGTCCTTTCTTGTTAGAGGTGTGCTGGATTGCACTGATTTTCAGCTGATGGTTTAGTATAAAGAAAATCTGTTCAACGGTATGAATATGGTCACATAATCACACTGGTGTTTATTTTGGTTAGACAGACTTGCAAATCTGTGCAGAAGATTTTTTTTCAGAAGTAAATGGGTACACAAGCTGACAGCTGCTTTGTTTGGATATTACGGTCTTTCTGCTTATCTAAGCTACATTTCTTACCATTATTTTCCGACTTTGCTGATTTGCAAATTAATTTAATTATGCTAGAACCTTCTCTCATTTAGGGTGTTGACTGGCTTGCTGTTTGTAGATATATTCTGCATAAGCCTGGCCTATTTGAAATATAGAAGTGGATGGGTGCAGATAGTCCTAATAAGGAAATATGCAGTGAGTGAGAGAGAGGCCTAGTATGTTTTGCTATAAGGTGTATACAGGCATATAATGTATTAAGATGTAAACTGTAGCATATCCAGCAATAAAATGCTGTTGTGTTCCACCTAAAGTCTTTATGACAAATGCCTGGCAACATCTACTTGAAAAATGGCACTGTCTAGATAAAATAACCTTACAACACAATATATTTCTTCTTGCCCAGATACACGTGAAAATCTCTTCTTGGGCAACCAGTGATGTAGTCTGCAGTAATGACATTTTGGAAAATTGGTGCTGAAATGGTATTTTATCCACAGCAATTAAAAAAAAAGAATAAGTACATAATATTTTGAAAATTCTTGAGACTGTTACACAATACTTTTGATAAATGTATCAACAATCCTGCATTGCACACAACTCTTTTTATATTCCTGTATGACCTCAATCCATATTTAATTTTCATCAAAGCTTTATTGAAAAAAACAAAACAAAACAGAAATTGTGCCTTCATAATGCACTTTAAATAGTTAATTGCAAAATATACTGGTACCCATGCAGGCGGCTTTAAATAAATAACTTTAAAAGTCCATCGAATATCATCTGTACTGAAGATAAAAACAAACAAACAAACAAATAAATAAACAAATAAATAAATAAATAAAATAAAAAAATGCTTTGTTGGAGAAAGACCATACACTCCTACCATTTTTTCTGGCCTTTTCTCAGTTTCACTTTGCACTGATGTAAAATCTTGTCACCCAACATATGCAGTTCATTTAGAACTTCGCTGAAATTGTTACTGTACAAATCAGATTAAAGTAAATGTTTCTTTTGAAAAAAAAAAAAAACTCCTCAGTCTCATTGGAATTTTGGAATCTTAAACCAATCACTCTCTCCTTTTAACTGATGAAGACACCTCAAGTAGACATAGTCCAGATAGCAGTAACACCGAGTCCAAAAGAACACCCGTGCGAAAGAAATAGCTACAAATACTTTGAACCCACATTTTCAGCAGTTCCTCATTCATTTTTGATACTTATTTATTTTATTTAAATAACTGTGAAAATATTTCTTTTCCCCTCATTGTACAGATTTTAGTTACATTAGGAATTTTATTTTTAGAAGACCTTTTTTTATATTACCTGTCCACCCTGGTGCAATGCAAACGTTTCAATACAAATATCACACAAAGTACACTTCTTAATTTGCATCTCTTTGGTCACTGCTTCTGCATATTTTAGCTCACATGATTACCTTTTCTTATTTTGGTAATCTTCCATTTGTTAATTAAGTTATAGTATCTGTCATTGTATAACTGTACTGACCTTGTATTTACCTGATTTGTAAAGATCTTCTGTTAATATGAATGCTGTTAATATGTGAGCTGTATAGCTGTATATTGAACTCAAACTGTACACAACATTGTTACCAAGTGTACTGGTGCACTTGTAAAAATGTCTTTGCAGCTGATCTGGGCTCTAAACATCAACTGTCCATTCTAATGCATAGTTCCCTTTAGGTACCATGTTTAGAATTTTTTATGTTGCTCTGATCCCTTCTACTATAACAGTGGAATTAAGTTTCTTGAGATTCTGTATCTATATTCTTAGGCGTTAATGTAATGCTATTATGATTTTGCATACCTGTTTACCCCTAACCTGTATTGGACCTGAGTCATGCCTGAAAACTACGGAGCAGCCCACCTACCTAGATAACAAATGTTTAATACAATAACATACAATAAAGTTAATTTCTAAAAGAATAAACATGTAATGACATTGGTGTGCACTATGATACTGTATAATATAATGGTTGCTAACACTATTTATGAGCAAACATTAATGAATTTAATAAATAATATTGATTAAATGCTTTAAGAACTTGAGGAACGAACAATCTTTAGTATTGTTTATTTGCACTGAGGGCTTTTATTACTAAAAATGTATGTGTCTTTCCTAGCACTGTTAAGTCCCAAATTGTTTTACATTACAGTTTCTTAACCCACTTGCCATGTATAATATCATTCCACAGCACTGCAGTATGTACATTTTACATGCTTAGCTTACTTTAATAATTTTTACTATTTATCTGATAACCTTGTAAGTGAACTGGGTCTTATTAGACCCTTTTCAGCCGCAGACGAAGCTTCAAGGGCAAATGTAAACACAAGTATAATTTAATATAGTAATTAAACCAGAAAGTTTTGGGGAAGAGGGAGTGAGGAGGATATAAGATTATCTGGATAACAATCCACACAGGTACAAGGAAAACATCCAGAATTCTACACAGAGAGTGATCAGAAGTCAGGACCAAATTCCAGATGTCTGAGGTGGGAGGCAAAGTTCTGACTACTAAATTACCTTGCTGTCAAAGTACTATACTATACTATACTATACTATACTATACTATACTATACTATACTATACTATACTATAATACAATTTGCCATATTTGTGATAAGGTCCTTAATACTTTTTGAAAAATGTAGTAGATTTTGAAAAAAAAATGACAACTTTCACTTCAGGTGTACAGTCAATAGGCTTGAGGTTTTAGTGGCGTAAATAATTGAAGAAGGACCACAAGGCAGTGCACTCAACACAGAAAAAGCAGTGCTGCAATGCCTGGATAATGGTGCTGGGTATGTGGACAGTTAGAGATACATGGTAATAGAATGGACTGGAAAAGAGGAATCATTGCTTCTTTACAAGATTGGTAGATGTTTAAACTGGACTGCATCTAGATGCTCTGGAACTGGCTATATGGTATTTGCCTTATCCATTAGCCTGTCATAGGAAAAGAATACTATAGAATCAGCCTAGAGCATTATGCATACTGAATGTGTCCAGTGGTTACTGTGTACCTCCAGTAAAATGTACTTCTGTAATGTTTCCTTATTTATTTGAATTTATATCAGGATAGACCAGATGAGTGTAGCCCCATTTACAGTGCATACATAAGGTGATAAGCTCAGAAATTAAAATGCAGCTGCTAAACAGTCTGCAAACATAATTCATACAAACACAGTAGGGAAGACTTTTAGAGGACTGAGTAACATTAATTATATCCGTTGAGTATATAGCAGAGGAGATTTAAAGCAATTAGTGACATTAATCATATCTGATGTATATGGGGACAAAATAATAAGTGCACTGTACTTGCTGAGGGGAATGACTTTGTATGTGTGAAAGCCGAGGAAAGGTAAAATGACAGAGAATTCCTTTTGGTGGGATTTTATGACTTTGAAACTGTTGTGAACTGGGAGAAGAGAGCTTTTTGCTATGTTGTTTTAATTATGTGGTACTGAGAATATTGCTGTTGCCTTTGCATAACTATTGTCTTGAGTTGAGCATCATTGCATATAGTCTGATTTGTAAATAAAGCAAATTGAATTTGCTTTTGTAGCACACATACATATTTTGTGAGTTAAAATGTTTTTCTATTAAAAGTAGCATGATGGAAAATAACATTTAGTATAATAGCAAAGGCAAGTCTTTAAAGAAAACAAAAAAGTAAAGAATTTAAAATAAAGCAGCAATTTGACAGTCTTCTAGGTTGTACATAATGAAAAGAGCTAAGAGTGAGACATTTAATAGTCCATTGTTAACACTGCAAACTCTGTCCAGAGGCAATAGTTTACAAAAAAAAAAACAATGATAAAAAAAAAAGCAGCTTCTAAATACCACTGTTAGCAAATAAACTAAAAAACTATGAGTTAAAAGGTCACACAGAAAAAACACTCGGTTAAAAAAAAAAAGAAAAAAAAAAAAAAAAGAAAAAGAAAAGAAAAATCTAGCCAAGCTAGACTTCCCACTGTGTGATTCCTCTTGTATCAGAGGTGACATGGGATATATGCAAATTACTCTTTAAGGACATCAGATATTTCAGCTAAATGGCAATTCTGAATGTCCATAACTTTTTCTTTTAAATCTATTGACGGAAAAATTCAGGCCATAAGACAAAATAATAACGGGCCAAGAAAAAATATTAAACAGCTAATCTCAGCATATTTGGGTCGTTTATTTGAATATATGGCACCATATATTACCATGGCAAGTCAGCTGCATCTGAGAAACATTTAAAAATATATCATTAATTGAACACTGTATGGGTTGTTTCTGGTTGTAATGAGCAACTTAAAGCAAGAAAAGTCAGCTCAGTGTTTTATCTTTTTCCTACTCTTTTAGCATAAAATGCTAATGATGTCATGTGTTCAGTAATAACATGCAGCACAATGCTTCTTACCTCCATTCTGTAGCAAGCAGTCTGACAACACTCTAAATATGTTAAAAGCAATGTCTGACAACTCTCTAAATATGTTAAAAGCAACAAGAGTGTCTCATTTCCATTTGAAGCAACACAATATTTCTGAGTATCACCTAAACTCTTTATAGTTATGTGTTTCAGATGCATGTTTTAATTTAGTTGGGAATGAATAATTCATGCTCATTTATTTCCCATGCTTTCTTCCATTGCTGCATAGATCAGAAACCAGACTGTAAAACTTGTAAACAATTTTGTCTGAGCAGCAATTAAGTTTTTATGCTCTTAGCTCTGTACAAAGTTAGCTTGTCAAGATTCATATGTTTTAGTGTTGATGTTTATTTTTGTATAGACATGTTACTGCTCCTCTAGTGCCGGGTTTTGCTTTTATGTATAATCAAAATGTCGTCTCTGTATTTTGTCTCATATGTGGGTTACACTGAAAAGGGGTACTTCTGGATCAGTTTAACAACATGGCTGCTAAACACAGATAAACAGGACTGATAAACTGATAGAGGGATAGTCAGAATATATTCAAACAAGCAAAAGAACTGATGCAAACACATATTCATTCTTTTCACGCTACATGGATAAAATGAGACAGCTCTGGCAAACGGACCAATGGTCTTGCACATTATTATTTATACTGAAAATGTTTAAATCAATTATTTTAACCTAGGGAACTAAGTTATGAAAATGTGGGGAAAAAAATTGGAACTGTTTTATTCAGAAATGCTTTTGAGTTGTATGCTTCAGAAAACTATGGAATTGAAGTTTTACAGTTAAAAGCTATATAATTGAAATTTGGTTAAATACCTCCCACATACTCACATATAAATTCACATGCATTTTTGCATCTTTGTCTTGCTCAGTTTAGTTAAAGTAATTTAGGATATAGCCTCACAGTGTTGTCAGGACTCCAATACTGAGGAATAATAAAAACACAAAACTTGTATGTTACATCTAGACAGATTATTTATTTATTTATTTATTTATTTATTTATTTATTTTATGTTTGTTTGTCAGGTTGGTAAACTGGACCACTGGAGAATATAGAATTATACTATGAGTTATGTTATATCTTTACTGATTTATATTAATGGTCTTTCAGTCATAAATTACTGATAAATCCTTCTAAAACTAATGCCACCCTCTTTGACACAGTCCAAAACTATCTAACTTACAAACATTTTCAATCAGTAATTTGCATGGAATGTTACACCAAGTGTCTGCATATAAATATCTAGACATTACAATAGATTTCTCATTAACATTCACAAACTGTACTGAAAAGAAATCACAACATGTACTGATAATTTAGCAAGTAAAGTAATGTCTCAAATCAAGCTACTGTATATTATACAGCCTTATCTCCAGTACAGTAAGACCAACTATTGCCAAAAAATACTAATCTCAAATTAAAATATAGTTTTCTACTGCTTATCATACAGTCAGCAAATAACATAAAGAATACAGACAGTGGATAATACTTATTTCAGACTTGCATTGCTAACTCACTCCTGCACCCACCACTGTAATGTCATACAATATTTAAAGGGTCTCCCGGTCACAGAAATAGATATTTTCTGCTCAACTTCCTTCTGTTCCACATGCTCAGTAATGGTTATTGCCCTCATCTAAGGGAAAACTGTCACTAAACAAATAGTATTACTACATGAGAAGGTCTCAGGATAACACTGCCCCCCTCACGTGTCCAGACTTCAAAACTACAATGGGAGAAAGACCATTCTATAGATTGGATTCTGCCACTTGGAACTAGCTCCCAGATGAAGCCAGGTCATGCCCAGAATTGACAGACTTCAAAATAACACTGCCAAATCATCTAAAGCAGGAAGTCTTGTGCAACTGCTTTAGAGATAATGGCCAACTTCTTACCACTTAAACCCAAGTGTTATAAAGGCTGTCCTCTATAGCCCTGCTAATACACAATATTTTCTAAATAGTTGTCAAATTTAAGAATGTACAACTCCTTCAAATGGGAAGCAATAGCTAAAAATGTATATGGATAAACAAATAGCTTAAGTGTACATATGCACAAATTTGTAGACAAATATTAATAGTTCTTGTACTGTCTTTACCCTCTATCTTTATGTATTTACTGAAACCTGTATCTCTATGGCTATAACTTTCTCTCTTAAGCCCAGGTATGGTTGAAAAGAGCAATAGACTAGATCACTTCTCTGGTCAACAAACAGCAAATGAATGAATGAATGAATGAATGAATAAATGAATGAATTAATGAATGACTAAATAAATAAATACATACATACATACATACATACATACATACTTACATACATTTGAACTGATTAATTCTGGCGCCTTGCTTAGCACATGCATTCACATTTTCACATGAAGCCTTTGTCAGTACAAAAGGGAAGACAATGAGGAACTTGTTTATCACCAGTTGCTAGATTCAGGTCAAGGACATGTGCTTATGCTAAGGAACATTAAAACTGTTTATATTAACTCCATTGGTGTGACATGCCTTGCTTCTCTAGTCAGATGTACAATGAATCATGTTCATATTAATTTACTGCTTTTTTCTATTTATTTGTTTGCTGGTTTGCAGTATATTACTTTTGCCTATTCTTTAATGGCATTTAGAACAGAATATTAAGGCTATGAGCTGTTAAAGAGATGCGTCATATAGCCTATGGTTTAGTTCCCTCAGCCTCCATTTGCCTACTGTGTGACTCTGAACAAGTCAATTAAAAGGGTAGGCTTTGAAGTACTTAGAAAATTGGTCTAGTCTCCTCAATGGTCTCATGAATCACATGTGAAGTAACTACCTATGAACCTATTTGTTGACTTTTTTTGCATGAAATAGATGCACACATACTGCCTACTCTTCTTCATCATTATTGATATATTTTAATTATGTTTTTATCAAGAGTTGTTGCTTCTACAAAGTATATTGTGAAGCACTTGACATATTGTTACTGCTACAATTCATATAATTCTTGATTCAGGCAGGTGTTATGCTTATGATGCTTGGTCATCACTAACTGAATCATACATTTTTTAACAGTTATCTTGAGGGCATGTTAGCATACTAAAATGGGGTTTGACTCAATGCTCTATAACTAACTGAAACTGATTTTGTTTTATTTCTTTATTCACATCTATTGAAATTTGGGCAAGTATTTCCACTAGGGTATATGGTTATCTTATTAGGAATGTAGTTAGAATGCTATTTGTATCAAATGATCCAAATAATGTTTAAAAAGTACTTCTAGAGTACATAGTTGCTAAACAGGTACATTGCCCATGCCTAACATGCCTTTTTCTTTAATTAATGTTTATAAAAAAACTACACAATTTTCAGAGGGCCACTGATAATTTAGAAAGACACGCTATTAAAAAGAGTGCCAATAACATTTAATTCTTATATGAAAGTCAATAAGTTTATCTGCCAAATTGCAAACACACCTCACACATGCAAACTCAGAGAAAGACCTCTGGCTAGGAACTTTTTAAAATAATAAAAATGAAGGGATGGGACATTTTGATAATTTTGCATGTTACAGAAATTTCAGTTGAAGCTGAAACAAGTCTACTAAAATACATTATTGAGTTTCAATTTATGTGGATTTGCAGTACGATAGCTTGTAATATATTTGTATTTGGTAACTAAAGTTATTTAACATTAGCATTATCGATATGTAGTGAAGAGGGTTTTAATTATTACATTTGTTAACACTATGTAAAGTATTAAATGTGTGTACTATGGTCATCAGATGAATGACATATTTCTGTAGGCTGTCTCAGCAAGTTTGAAATGCAATTAATTTGAACAATACTATTTTGTACTTTAGAGTTAAGTAGCTTTTGTAGTGACAACTTGATCACATTTGCTTGCATTCATCTTGTTCTGAATATTAGATGAACATGTTATCTACAACCAAGAAGGTTCAAAGTGCGCAAGATTATACACTGCAACTGGATTTACTTGATATTACATTTCTGAAGAATTGTTCTTTTGTAACATGCTTTGGACATTTATCACAGCTGTAGCTCTGTGATTTTCACCCTCAGGTGTAATCAGTCACTTATAGATAATATGTTTGTCCTCATTAAATTAGACCATTTTAAGGGCACCTAGTATTAAATAATCAAATGAAATCCATATCATTAACTAAATAAGGTGAAGTAAATGAAGTTTTCCTTTGAAAATAAAGAAAACACTCCTCCTTCTGGCACTCCGATATTTAAAGGCTAGTGCTCTGTTAAAGGATCATCAATTTTTCATTTTACAGTAAAATAACATGATATATTATAAATCTTACTGTCTGAATGCTCGTCAGAAAAAATCAGAATTATATATTTTAGGGCAGAATATTTATTCACTGTAAATTTTTATTTTGTCTTGTGCTTACTACTTGTAAAATGAATTTTCCTTTATTCAGCGCTCTTCTCTACGCTTAAAATCTGTCTTAATTCTGCTTATATTGCGATGAATTAACATTATGATGTTATCATGACAGTAAATGTGCATTACATTTCATGATCACTGCCATAATTTCCAGAATTTTGTGCACAAAATACAATTTCATTTGTTAATGATCATGGATCAATGCCATTGGCTATGATTTTTAATGCTTGCAGAATGAAAGATATGGATATTCCACATACTGCTCTTATGTAAGCAATAGTAATAACAACCCCAATGCCCCTTCCAGCAGCCATTTAGAAGAGCAGCGCTTTCACTGTAATAAAAGAAAATTACACAGTTTAGAGATCAATGTCGAATTATTATCTATTTCATGAAGTGTGAAGGTAGAGTTCAGTCATGTAAAAATGTCAGTTACATTTCCTAACAACAAAAAACATTCAACAATAAAAGCAAGAAGGACATGCATGACTTAATATTACTTTAAGGTGGTAGTCAGATGTTTAAGATTCAAATTTCACTTGTAAAGTGAAAAATATATTTATTTAGTTAGTTAGTTATCTAGTTTTGCTGTGTGGACTAGAGCACTGAACATGTAGGCTCAGACAAGATTACATACATAGTAACAACAGTAAAGTAAGATTAAAGGTATAACTAAATTATTCAATATGATGACACCTGAGTGAAATATATTAAAAAATACATGCATATTTACAAGAAGGTTTAAAAAGAAATAGGTTAACAGGAAAAAGTAAAAAATATAATAAAAATGGTTCTTTTACAAAAAGCATCATCTAGGGGTCCTTGAATATTGACTCTCTTTCATTATAATGCTGATGAGCATTTTTCAGTGTGTATGCAACTGAAACTAACAGATGCATGTGACCATTCTGCTAATGCAATTTCACAACACATGTTGTAAAACTGTTTTTTGTCTTTTGTGGTATCTGATTTGCAATTTGTTGAATGTACACTAATTCACCATCAAATCCAGGTCAGTTGAAGTTTGTGTAATAGTAATTAACAGATAAGAAATGTTTAGATACCTATACAATCAAACATTAAAAAGGAACTTTCTTAGGTGAAATGTATATGTGTTTGAATTTGACATATTGCCTTTAATGAATTTATAATTATGACTATAAAGTGACCCTTGTAGTCTGTTATTTTTATCCCACATTCACAGTTGAAGGTTGTAGTCAGACCACACCTTTTTCCCATCCAATAAACTGAGACATAATCCTATAAATAGTTGAGTTCCTGACATAGACATGTCATAAGGTGTAATCAACATGCTTGTATCTTAACTTACAAATATGCCCATTCACTGCTGTTCATGTAAAGTATGTCAGTTGATAGTTATTGTAATCACCAAATCACTTTGTAGTTCTGTAACACTGTTTTTGAACTGAATGCACATATATGTGTATGATTTCTATGTTTGCATGCAACTGTGTATGTGCATGTGTGTGCATGCACCTGCTTGTGTTTATATCTATCTAGGTGTGTGTGTATGTGTGTATGTGTGTGTGTGTGTGTATCAGAATCAAAATCGCATTTATTGGCCAAGTATGCACACACAGAAGGAATTTGACTCCGGTTTCTGTGACTCTCCTAGTATGAATTACATAAAAAGCATACATATAACTACTAAGAACACGACAAATGACATACATACAACTTTTAAGAACAAGCCAAAAATAAAATATAAATATACATGTACGTATATATACAAGGGGTATACACACACACACACACACACACACACACATATATATATATATATATATATATATATATATATATATATATATATATATATATATATATATATATATATATATATATATATATATATATATATATATATATATATATATAAATATAAATGGTTTCACTTCATAATCTCAAATTCCTGAAATTCCGAATTTCACTAACCCAAGACTATAAAGTAGAACCATTCACAAAACCCAGACCCAGAATCCCGAATAACACAGTCACGAACATGCAAGTACATACACCATACACCACAAAACACACACACCATTCCACCCACAGCACACAAACCACACAACCCTACACTACAGATAAGCAGGGGGCAAGCCCCCCTGCACCCCCACATGTCGGTGGCTGCACCCCCCCATACCCCACCTACTTATATATACCAACTCCGAGGTCGCACATAACATGAAAAAAAAAAAACCTCACACCACGCCATCCTCCACTCACTCGCACACAAATACAAATCACACATACACAAACACCAACAAATCCAACACTCACACTTACACCTCCCTATCCTTACCCACACATACGACGTACAAAAACACACACAAACACTCACTCACCTGCAATTTTAGGCACCATAACACTACACACAACCATCCGAAATGCTTAAGCGCGGATTCAAGATATTCAAATTCGCTCTTATGCACTTTCGGCATTCTTGTTTTAGGCTTCATGGTCTCGAATTACTGAAATTCGAGATTTCAGTAATTCGAGATTCTGAAGTGAAACTATATATATATATATATATATATATATATATATATATATATATATATATATGTTTACCATCAAAATGTTGACAATGTTTCAATGAGTGATTACCTAAGCAAAATAAAATGCCGTAAATGACAACATTGAATAGTCACATTTACGACTTATTCAAAATGCCAACTGTTCGATGTCGACATTGTTGACATTTCCACACTGCAACATGACTTCCGATGACAATCTACACATATTTTACAGGGGAGCATCCCCCCACCCCCTGCTAATTATATATTACAACTCTGAGATTGCACTACAGTGAGAAAAATGACAAAGTTCCCGATCCCCACTGTAGTGCAATCTCCAATCAAAATGTCAGTCTCACAACAGTGAATGCACACTAGCATTCACTGTTGCGGGTTTGACATATTTTGAATCGCCATTATGATAACTTTGAAAACCGTCTTTCTGCAATCAGAGTTCACATAATGGCATTCGTGATTTTGATAGTAAACCTTTATTATATATATATATATATATATATATATATATATATATATATATATATATATACATATATATATATATATATATATATATAGTTCCCCTTCAGAAGGTTGAAAGGCTGAAATCTTGAAATGCATATGGTCAAGACCATATGCTCGAAATTTCAGAACCTCGACCTTCTGAATGGGGATCGGCATACAGTGCAGAATGGGAGATTTCCCTTTCTGCGCTGTAGTGCGATCTCAGAGTTGGAATAAATAATTAACGGGGGGTGGGGGGTGCAGGGGGGCTTCTCCCCCTGCAGAAACATTGTTTTGTGTTTTGTTTTTTTTTTTACTTCCCTTTCAGAAGGTCGAGCTTCTGAAATTCAAGCATATGGCTTTGGCCATATGCATTTCAAGATTTCAGGCATTCGACCTTCTGAAGGGGAACCATATATATATGTATATATATATATATATATATATATATATATATATATATATATATAAAAAATCATAGGATCATAGGAGGTTACTATGCTAATAGCCCCAGGGCCCTTACAAGCATAGCCAAGTGTTTATTCCCAAAAAGAAACCTCAGTCAGCACCTGTTGCACCTGTCAGTGAGAGACACAGGTGGAACCCCTTGGACAAATTTGTGGTTTCCCATCCACTCATCAAGATTGCACTTGAAGAGGGTAAGCGACATTCTCTGTTTGACGCATATAGGAAGTCTGTTCCAGAGATGGGTCAGCCTCTGTGAGAGAAGCCTGTCTCTCCAGCAGGTTTTGTTAATGTTGCATATTAGATTTAGGCCTTTCGAGTGGGTAATGAATGAGGAGTTAGACTTACAAATATAGAACATCTCTAGTAGGGCAGGGTCCGAGGTTGCCTTGTAGACGAGACACTGATCAGTTCTAAGCAATCTGTATGATGCCGAGTAGAATGATAGTGATTTGAGCCTGTCCACATAGGACATGTTTTAGATGCCATGGATTCTCTTTGTGAAGTATATCTCTGGTCTTTCAAGCTGGTGCTAGTATTTGGAGAGGTACATACCAAATGGTACGTTGTACTTAATTTTTGGCCTAATGAGGAAGGTGTACAGAGAGGTAATAACCTCCTTTTTTTTCTGGATACAATCTCTTTACTTATGAGATGAACCAAGTAAAAGGCTTTTCTGACCACTGCCACTACATGATGGTCGGATGTGAGATTGTTGTTAACCTGTGTACCCAGGTCTTTCACCACAGGTTGTGTGCTTAGGGGTTGCCATTGATGTGGTAATCGGTAGGGGCCATGTTGTTGCTGAATGGTATGATAATACATTTTCTGGCATTGAACTTAAGGCTATGACTTTGGCACCAGTCATTTTTGCTGTGAGACTGTCTTGTAGTATGTTAACATCATTTCAGGAGTCAATGACAGCACCCAACCTACAGTTGTCCACAAACCTGGTCAGCCACAGGCCTTTTGTCTTTGCCTGGACCTCTGAGAAGTAGATGCCAAACAGTAGGGCTCCCAGGATAGCACCAGTGACAGGTCTGCCTATTTTGACCTTGTGGCCACCCACCTGATGAAATAGGGATTTATGCCAAGTTATGTTAGCTGTTTGATGATGCTAAAGTGGGGGATTGTGTCAAAGGCTTGAGCCAAGTCAAGGTAAGCTGCATGTATTGACTTTCGCTCATCCAGGGCATTGGTGACAGTCTCAGAAAAGTCAACCAGCTTCAACAAGCAAGATCTGCCCTTGACAAATCCAAACTGGGTGGGGTCAAGTGCTTGGAAATTGCCTTTGTCCTTGTTTATGATCCATAATAATATGCTTCATGGCTTTACAGATCAGACTTGTCAAGCTAATGGGGGTGATAGTTTCTAGGGTCAGTAGTGGCACCACCTTTGTACAAGGGGATGATAATGGCAGTTCTCCATTCTGCTGGAATGAAGCCTGTGCTTAGGCTGAGGTTGAATATGGTGCTCAGTGGCTAAGCTAGTTCTTGCTGGAGATGGTGCAGAACACGGCCTGGGATAATATCAGGTCCCATGGAAGCTGTGTTCTTTGCCTTGTAGAGGGTCTTTAACTCTTGATCTATGGAGATGTGAGGTGCAGGACAAGTACTGGGATGTTAAATGGGCCCTTGGGGAGACAGGGAGGTTAAGTTTGCACTGAAGCTATCTACTAGCAGGCTGGCTAAGTCAACAGGATCAGTGTAAGTGGTACCGTTAAGTACTAATTTGGAACAAACCTAGGTTTTGCCATGGAAGTTCCTGATGTAACTGAAGAAGGTTTTGTAGTTTCTCTTTGTTTTTGAGGCTAGTTTTGATTCATAATTGACTTTGGAGGTTTTCACTAGTGATCTAATTTGCTTGTTGAGGCTAAGGATGGAGTATGTCCAATTGAAAACTTGTGCCTTTTTACCATTGGACAACAGTTTTTTTCTTTTGTTGTAGAGACTGTTGCTAGAGAATGTCCACCAGATAGGTTTGTGTTTCCTTGAGGAGCAGGTTTTAGTTCTGTTGTGTATGGCTGAGTCCATGCAGTTGTACAGCTGCTTGTATACTGCATTGGGGTGCATATATACATATATATATATATATATTGTGCATGTGTGTGTGTGTCTACATATCCATCTTTATATGTGTGTATGTGTGTACTTGCTTGTGTGCATGTGCACATTCCAAGATAGCATCTGATTATGATGTTCACTCACATCAGATTATGCAAGATTGCAAGATATTTTAATATGTTAAAGCTGAATGCCTGGAAGCTATTCCTTTGTTCCACTTCACATGATCCTGAAATGGGTTGTTTAACTGGAAGATATTTATGAAAAGAGTAGGAAAAGTTGCTGAATACCCTGGCCAAGTTTCCCTTAGTAGTATGAATACCACCTTAAGTCGCTCCTGAAAAGAGGCTGCTAATCTAGTGGGACTAACCAATTAACAAAGGACGGATAGATAGATAGATAGATAGATAGATAGATAGATAGATAGACAGACAGATAGATAGGCAGACAGACAGCTAGATAGATAGATAGATAAATAGATAGATAGATAGATAGATAGATAGATAGATAGATAGATAGATAGACAGACAGATAGATTAATAGATAGGTAGATCGATAAATTAAGCACAATGCCTCTGTTCTGGCATATCTTATTTTAATTTTTGTAGGCTGTCATTCGCATGCTTTTACACAATGCTTTTTTTCACCACTTAACTTTTGTATTCTGTTTTATGCAATTTCCTTTTTTTTCCAGCCGAACCTGCAGGAAATAATTGGAGTTATGATCATCCCTCTCATCTGTCCCACATTTTGTTAAACATGCCTGATTTTGCCTCATATGTTATGATCATACCTCTCATCTGTCCCAGATTTGCTAAACATGTCTGATTTTGCCTCATATTTTTGTTCTGACCCTCATAACTTTTTTTGATTTTCTGGTAAATTACTAAAGGTTACAGTCAGTCAATATTGACAGGCATTAGAGGTTTTTTTTACTTCTTATTGTTCAAAGAATGCATGTTGATACAAAACCTGTTGTTCTGTTATTTTTTAAATGGGTTTGAGTAATATTTAAAATTATCACTGACTTGGGGACTTTGTCCTCCCATATTTTTGCCTTAGAACAGAATTATTGAGCAAAGAAGTTGGGAGGAATGGTCATGGTCCATGTTTCATTAATTAACTACAGTGTCATGCATATGATGATACAGTGAGAAGTGAGGCATACTGTCATGCATTCACTCTTTACCTTGCAATATATACTGAATTAGCAGAGAAGCATCAGAAATTATTAATTTCTGTTTACAATCCCTACTACTTGCGGCAGGATGGTCATAAATGTTTTATATTCTCTGTTTGTTACTTGGAGCACAAACCAATTATTTACAAAAGACCTGTAAAGTATGCCGCAGTATTATGACAGTCAGAGAAAACAGTTTCACTCTGCAGTCTAAGATCTTTTTGCATGTGTTTGCAGGTGGAACTTGTGTTGTAAACCCTACTGATCTATTTTGCTCTGTACCTGGCCGTCTATCTCTGCTGAGCTCTACATCAAAATACAAAGTAACCATTGCTGAAGTGAAAAGGCGGCTTTCTCCACCAGAATGCCTTAATGCTTCATTGCTTGGAGGTATATTAAGAAGGTAGGATACACCTGAATACACAACATTTGCTTGTTTTTGAAACTTGGAGTTCAGTAATACTTTTTTAAACATCATAAATGGCCTTTCTGTGCTGGGATTAAATGTTGTGCTGGAATAATGGTATATAATATTTAATGCCTTTAGTAATATGTTCTGTCTATAACTATAGTTCCTGCAACTTTAATATTATTAAATAATGAAAACACTTGTCTGTCTTAAGTGAGAATGCTTAGTACTGCATCATACTTAAAAACAATCATAGAAAAATAATACAAAAATAATCAAGGATTCTTTTGCTTTCCAGCTGTCTGCTGACCATCAAGTTTTCTTTTATCAATCAGTGCCCTACTTCCCAGTAGCCATGATACAGTTGCACTAACTGCCATTCAGACAGCCACTTGGAGTTTTCTTTGACTAGCTCTGTCAGTCCCCTGTGCATGCTGACAGCATCAAAGCAGTGACATGCAATGGGCCTTGAAACTGATATTCATGACAGAGTATGTAATGTAATCATGGCTCTGCCCTCTTGTTGAATTGCCTACATATTCTTTCCATGCCCCTCTGATGCAGTCTCTTATAGAGGCATACATTTTCCAACCTTTTAGCAGAGGAGAGGTAAACACACTTAATCCTTGTCATTTCTCCATATGCCATCTCCAACAGTTGTCCAAACCATTAATAAAACACAGATGATCTGTGTGTCTCCCTAATGAAATGTCATCACTTGTAACGCCAAATGTCAACTGACCAAAAGTGAAAAAAAAGACTGGAATTGCAGGAGAAGCACAAATCCTGAACAGTGATCTTTTCCTTTAAACTTGCTTTTTGCAGGGGTAAGCCCCCCCGCACACCCCCATGTGAGTGGCAAGCCCCCCCAAGATTGTTATACTTCAGTAAAAAAAGAATATTCTGAGAAATGTCCATATCGGACTTGGTATATAGAAGTCCATTTTTTTGTCAATTGTCTCTGTATTTCAGGATTTGCCCATGTGGGTTCTGACTTTTTAAATGGTTACTCATCTGGGGTTGCCTCAAAGACTTTATCCCTCCTCTGTACTACTGGAATTTGTCCTTAATCAAGAAGCCTTTTACTTTGCTTAAACTAAAGAATATTGCATAACTTTTGCTTTTCTTTTGTGTTACAGTATCAGTGATCATTGTTTCTTCTGTGGAGAGATTTCAAATGTTCATCACTAGATCACTGTTGCAGTAGCATAATGCTATATGGGACAAATCTCACCAATGATGTCAGACATCCGCTTAGTATACAAAAGCTTGTGGGCACCTTCCTTGCACTCAATATATCTGTTGAAGAGTCAGAGCATGCTAATAAAAAAGGGGTCTATATTATATCCTCGAATGCTTAAAAAAGCGAACGCTGATTGATCAAACTTATTTTCGCGAAACTGCAAAATATCGAAGCAGCAGAAACTCGAATTTTTTCTTAGGGAAAGAATTCGGTTGTCCATTTCTGTTGCTTCGGTATTTTCAGTGTTATGGTGGAAAGTTACCAGTCGGATTCAGGTAAGTGTGCGATTGTGTGGATGTCAGTGTTAGGGTGATTTAGGTGAGTTAGGGTTAGGGCTCGGGTTAGGTGTGTGTGCGATTGAGTGGACATGAGGGTTAGGGCGGATTTAAGTGAATTAGGGTTAGGGAGCGGGTGAGGTGAGTGTGCGATAGTGACGGACCTTAGGGTTAGGGTTTGGGTTAAGGTAAGTGGGTAGTTAGTGGTGTGTGCATAGTTTAGTGTAGGGTTAGGTATTAGATTTTAGGTGTATGTGTGTGGATTTCTGTTTGTTTGGTGTGCTTGTGTTGTGTGTATGTGTTTTGGATCAGCAATTTTTTTCCCTGGGAAAAAAAATCGCTGATCTGACAGTTCGAGATTGTAAGCTTTCGCTTAAATTAGGTCGATCAATCAGCGTTCGCTTTTTTAAGCATTCAATGATATAATATAGACCCTATAAAAGATATGCATGAGCACCAAAATCCAGAACTTTCTTGCCTTTGAAAAATGTCAGTCAAACTCCTCTTCTATACTGCATTTTACTGTCGCTGATTGTCTCAGTTTTCAGCTTTCTGGGCAGATAAGTACCTCTTTGGGGACCTTCCTTTATTTTTTCACTAAAAAATGTTATATTTTCTCTTATGTCTGTCAGAATGGGAACATGTGCATGTTGTAGACAGATCACATACAAGGACTCCCATACAGCCTGTGTCTTCTATATTAGAGAATCACATGACTTCATTTCATGTGATCTTTGTCTATCCTTTAGCTTGTACCTATTTGAAGCTGGCTGAATATACACAATGTTTTCTTGGAAAACTGATGACTCAAGGCCCTTGATTAGATCTTCATTTCTACAGAATCCTCTTTATTAAATGCCTTCCATCAGTCAAAAAAGGAAAAAAAAATTAAAGAGGGTACTGGAGGGTCTTGCTTTGACATTTTTTTCCATTCTAGTGCTGATGTACCTGCTTTGGTAGTCTCGGAGCCCTTGGGCCATCCATCCAATCCTACCAACTTATCTGGTATTAGTGATTGGGAAGCAGCTAAGGGTCAGGAGTCAGGTGTATCTATTCAGAATGTTTTCAGTTCTGCCTGTTCTTCTGCAAATGCACCACTCCCCAGCACCCAAGAGGCCTGATAGGTTATCTAAAGTTAAACGAAGGAAAACATAAACAAATGGATGAGACTGGTTAAACATACAAGATGATACGTTTCAGAGGCAAAATGTAACAATCAACATGACAGTTTAAAATACTTTAATAAAACAAATGATAGACACAAGGGTAAAAAATAAAAATATATATAAAAGATTGGTGCTTTTACGCCCTCTCCAGGTGCTTCTTCAGATCTAAAACAAAAATACCAGACATTGCTTAAATACATTATTTCAAATTTACCACTTCAAACCACATGATTTCAATAGCGGTTTTAAAGGGACATACTCATTAAGCCCTTTACCCTTAGCACCCCGTGACTCCAATATCCATTTAGTTTCAACACACAGTTTTCTTTTTAACATCACCATGTCTGATACCTACTTTAAATAATTCCAATACAGAGAATTTAAAGTTGTGATTACTGCCAGCAGTTAAAACATGTTTAGATAGTGTTCTTCCTATCCTGTTTATTAACATTATAGATGTGTTCACATATGCATTCCCTTAAAGTCCTATTAGTTTTACCAACATAGAAACTTTCACATACAGTACAAACAGCCAAATATATTAAATGTATTTAAGCAATGCCTGACTATTCTATTTTAGATGTGAAGAAGCACCTGGAGAGGGTATGAAAGTGTTAATCTTATATATATATATATATATATATATATATATATATATATATATATATATATATATATATACATTTATTTTTTTACCCTTGTTTCTATCATTTGTATTATTAAAGTGCTTTAAACTGCCATGTTGATTGGTTACATTTTGCCTCTGAAAGGTTATATAAAGTGTTTGAGACTCACAAATACCTATTCGGGAATCCACCCATGAATCCTTCTGTAATCTCCATGGATAAAGAGAGTACTTCCAGGTCCTTGGCTTCCTCTGATCCAGAACTTAATGAGAAGGACAGCAGGGCATTTAATACATTTGGACAGAAGGTGAACGCGTCCTCAACCATGATCTTTACTGCTATCATTTGCTAGACCATATGGCCTAATACTTCCTTTTTATTTATTTATTTATTTTTTTTTTTCTGTCAGGCAACAGATTCTTTCTTCCTTACTTGCTTCAGATGCTAAATCTTTCCTTTCTAACCTGATTTCTTCTGTAACACTGGTCACAAAATATTCCATCAAGTGCTTTTAGGATGCAGTTGATGCATTCTTTTAAGCAGCAATTACTGGATCTGTATTGCATTGACATGTTTTGATTGGGATACAGAGCCTCCCCAAGGATGTTAAATCTCAAATGATCAATGCCCCTTGGAGAAAGATGTATTTTTTGGAAGTTCCTCAGCTGAGTTACTAAAACATTTAGAAGAAAGGGGTGAGTTAATGCAAGAATTAAAACAGCTTTTCCTGTCACCTTTTCCTGTTGCCTAACCCTAAAAGTAGCAGACACTATCCTTCTAGCCCTGAAACTTTCACCTCTTGTCAGAAAACAATCCAAGCAGGGTCAGCTGATATCAGGTAAACAGCAATATAAAAAGATGGCTAGGGGAATGACTCCCAAGGGCTATTCCCAGCCTAAAAAGTGTGCAAGACTATGTAAGCAGACCCCCTCATGAATGGATGTTAAACCCAGAAATTTTACAGGAAACTGTTCACCTGTGGGGAGCTCCACAAAAGATCTGTTTGCCTTCAATCACAACAGACAGTTACATACATTTTGTGGCAGAGCTTCTTGCAAACAGGCCTGGAAAATAGATGCTTTTTCTTTCCCATGGATAGGAACATTCCTTTATGCTGCCTCCACTTTCCCTTGATTATCAGATTCCTACTAAAGATCAAGCAGACTTCTCCCAAGCTTCTTCTGGTAACTACCTTTTGGCCAAAACAAGATTTGCCCTCCCTTCTCATGCACTTGGCAAGGATCAGTTAACAAAACCTTCCTTCTGCATGGATATACTCATGTAGGACAAGAAATCTCTCATACACCCCAATTTTCTGACCCTGCATGTGACTGTTTGGATGATATTTTTCTGATCCCATTCAGGCACCTGTTCTCAGAGGACATGCAACAGATACTGAAGGAGGCTAGAAAACCTGCTTCTACAAAATCATATTTAGCTAAATGAAAGAGATTTTGTAGTTGGTGCCATAGTATAGGCTGAGATCCAGCCCAGGCAGGGACTCCTCTGGCACTCCAGTACCGGTGTGAATTTCGCAAATCTGGCCTGTCTTACACTTCTATCAAACTACATCTTTTGGTCATTTCAGTCTATCTGCCATTAGATCTCCTCTTTCTTCTTCTTTTTCTTGTCAGGTCAAGCAGTTTTGAAATGGATTTACAAGTTGTACCAAATAGAAAGAAGGTGGATCCATTCTTTTTAATTTTGCATTGGAGAAACTAACTTTATTTCCATTTGAATCTGCAGTTAGTACTTCCCTAAAGTGCCTTACCTCAGATAACTTTACTGATTGCTCTAACTTCAGCTAGAAGAGTATCTGAGTTACAAGCCCTCGTGTCTGTTCAGCCCTCTGTAGTCTTTTATAATGATAGAGTCCCTCAAGTGGTTTCTGAGTTTACTTTGTATCAGTCTGTTCAGCTTCCTGTTTTCTTTCCCCAGCATAAAACACAGAACATAGAGGTAATCCAGAGGGTTCAAGTGAAGTCTGGTATCCCACCTGTGACTCAGAGAGTGACAGGACTAGCAAGAAACAGAGTATAAAGGATAAGTCCATATAAAATCCCTTTACCTAGCAGATCTAGGAGACTCTCTCTCTGATACCCTCCCTGTGGGAGGAATAAAGACACCTTGTTGAAGTTTCAGTAGTTTATTCAGTTAAGTAGGTAGAGGGATAAGTGTTCTTAAAATAAAGGAGAAACAATTTTGCATTCACTGGATGTCCATAGACAGCTCATATACTTTCTCAGTAAGACAAAAGATTTCGGATTGTCAGGCTAACACTTTTTTTCAGCTACAATGCCTTCCACACCTTCAGACCACAAAATGAATGTGTGAGAACCAAAGAAGGTAGTATTTCTATCTATATTAGCAATACATTTATCTCCCATCTAGTTAGACTGGAAAACTCCATGGAGTTACTCCAAGTTCAGGTTACTGTATGAAAGACCCCCTGTGATGTTCCCACACTGAGCTAGTAATCAAGGAGCCTGAATCCTCACCACTTGACACTGGAGAGGGACGTTCACTTGGAATACAAATGGATGCACTCAGTATTTCCAGATGTAGACCTCTCTGCGTCAAACACAATTTCCCCTAAGAGCATACAGGGAACACACACGGTCTGGGGTCTAGATCTCTTTATCTATCACCCTCCAAGTCCCAAATAACACTCCCCGCTAGTACAGTTGCAGGGTTAGGTCCTCCGCTGAGTGTCCAAGCCAAGTCCTCCAGTATCCTCTCTGTGAAACTAGTGGTTTGTGTCTCTGCACCAAGTAGCTGACACACACACACACACACACACACACACACACACACACACACACACACACACACACACACACACACACACACACACACTGTGAGATTTGATTTTTCACACACACACACACACACACACACACACACACACACACACACACACACACACACACACACACACACACACCTGAGAAAGGCTGGCACAGATTTACCTGCTGTGCCTCCTTCTGCCCAGAGTATAAGGTAGTTATTCCTGGCACCAGACACTCCACAATCAGATACTCTAAGGCTCTTAATAAAGGGTGTCCAATTTTATGGTGCAATATTAATACTAATACAAATGGTAGTAGTTGACCAAGACAGCTAGGTCTTCAGGAGTGTCCCACACAGTGTTACCAAATAAATATAAGCACTCTCAAAGGTTAAATACTTTCTAAAAGAACCACCGATAATAAAAGTTTTAAATATATTTAATAATAAATAATAAAAGAGCATGAAATACTGAATATATATTTACAGTAAACAAAAGAGTTTAAATCACAGGAAATATTGAAAACAACATTGATGGACAGACTCAGACAAATAAAGAAAAACAATATCAAAACTAGGCTTCACTATATTTTTCTGACTGAATCTAGGAGAATTACTATTCCCTAGTTACTTATTAGAGCAAGGCAGATGATGTGGTGAATGGTCCTTCTTGTTAGCAAGCCTAAGACAGAATTCTCATACTAAGAGATTTCTCTTTGTAATATCTAAAATTTCCAAGATGGCTGGCAGAATAACCTCATCTGGTCACCTGACTCTAGGTTCTCACACCATTCTCTTTGGAAGCTTGAGACAGAATGTTAGCATGGATGTGATAAGACACATATCCAAAGTTTTGCTGATGTTCATGGCAGTGTCTGGGGCTTCCCCTCTTCTTTACTGATGAACAAAGGCTTCTTCCAGATATGCCATCTTGAGTCCTATTCAGAGCTGTGAGATAAGCACTTTCATTGCCCAGCAGGTGGTCCAATTAACAGCATGTTTCTTAATGTAAGAAGTAAGCTAGCTGTTCAACCCCTTATCTTCCAATGTCATTTGCTAACATATATACATATAGTTTCACATGTATATTCCTTATCTGCCCATCAGAACCCACTTTTGATGCATTTTTTTAACACTAGCAACTTTAAAAACACATTTTGATTTTTCAAATGCCATACGGTTCTAATACATTTGTAACATAAGCATCTGCACAAATCAGTTTGATATTCAAATGTCATACAGTTCTAATACATTTGTAGATTTGTAACACAAGCATTTGTGCAAACCAGTTTGATATTGAAATGCCATGCAGTTCTAATACAGTTGTAACATAAGCATCTTGTATAAATCAGTTTGATTTGCAAAGGGCGTATCATTCTTTACAGAACTCCAGCTGGCTATGCTGGCACTCGCCTATATCATCATATCTCTCCTCCCTTTAAAGACTCAAGCTAGTTTTTCAAGTGATCCTTGAGAAACAAGGGTTTAGAGAAATAAACCTATCTGGGAATATGTTACCCCATTCCTTCTCTTGAGAGCCCATCTGCATTGGCAATGCTGACTCTATTACGGTGCTGCATTGTCATATCATATGCTGCAACCGTAGACTCCACCATCATAACTTGAGATTTTTTTGGCTGCCTCCCTGTAGTCATAGATCCCCCTCAGACTCCCGTTGCCTCCTACTGGAAATACTTAGCACAAGGGCCTCCCTGTCATGGCTAGGTTTCATCATGTTAACTTGGTACAATGTGTGCCCCTGCCTCCTGCCTAGCAGTTCTACCATGTAGTTAACATCACTGACCTTCTTATGACTTTGAAGTGTCCCTCCACCTTATTGTGTCTGACAGGAATGAGCACTATACCCTGCTGTCCCACAGCATACTCTGTGGCTCAAGCATTTCTGTCATACCAGACCTTTTTCTGTCATTGGGCTCCTGCCAGGTTCTCCTGGGACAAGCCCATGAGCTCCCTAAGCCTTGTCCTGAGGTTTAGGACATATGCCACAACAGAATCCTTGTGGGATACACCCTCACTCTCCCACTCATCAGAAATTAAATCTAGAGGTCCCCTCACCCTGTGCTCATACGGCAACTCAAAGGGAGAAAAACCTGTGGATTCCTGGGGCACCTCCTTGTATGCAAACAGCAGATGGGGCAAATATTTGTCCCACTCTCTCTTAAACTGATCTGCAAATGCTGGTAGCATGGTCTTTAGCATAGAGTTTATCCTCTCTACAAGACCATTAGTCTGGGGATGGTAGGGTTGGACTTTAGATGCTTCATTCCCCAGCACTCCTACAAACAAGCCAGCAGGTCTGACATGAAATTACCACTTCTGTTAGACAGTATTTATTTTTGGAAACCTACCCTGCTGAAAATCTTTAGCAAAGCATTTGACACCTTCTCTGTCTCAATGGAGGGCAGAGCCAATGCATCGGGGTATCTAGTAGTATAATCTACAGCCACTAGGATATACTTCTTTCCTGTGGAACTTGGGGTATTCAGAGGCCCCACAATATCCATAGTTCTGAAATGGCTCCTCAATCACAGGCAAAGGTATCAAAGGAGCTTTGACCTTGTCTCCAGCCTTGCCTACTTTCTGGCACTGCTCACAGGTTCTGTAGTACCCAGTTACATCCCTGGCAATCCCAGACCAATAAAAGTTCTGCATAATATGTCTCTTGGTACACTTTATGCCCATATGACCTACAAAAGGAATGTCATGGGCTATGGCTAGAAGCGCCAGATGGTAGGCTATCGGCACTACCAACTGCTGTATTACCTCACCTTCTAGTGCTCCCTCAGCAGTCCACTCCCTATACAATAACCCTTTGTTCCAGTATACAGATTCTCATTTTCCTTCAGAATCAGGCAACTCTCTAGCTACCTCCCTCAAGCCTTGTAATGTAGGGTCTGAGAGCTGAGCCTGTGTCAACTCTGTCTTTGTGACCCCTCCCAGCTCCTCTTCCACAGGAAGCCTATGCCTCACTGTCAGCCTGGGTACTACCATTTACCTATGTCCTTGCAGTCACCCTGTCCAAGGGAACATCAGTACCTACCAGAAGCTGTGTCTCATCTTCAGGCTCACTGCTACAGGGTAGCTCCCTCCCTAAATTAGCCACATCACCAGTCCTTGCTTCAGGAGTACAGTCTGTCTGGGTCCCCCCAGGCTACCAGACCCAAATGCCTTTCTCCAAGCCTGACTGCATGTCACTGCATGCATGCATGCACAGTACAGCATTATCAAAATCATTCCCTATCAAGACATCTGCAGGGATATTCTGAAACACATCTACTTGGTTGCTTCCTTTTCCACCCTCTCAGTCAAGGTGAACCCTGGTCAAGGGCATTTGGAATGGTATCCCACCTAAAGCTGTTAAGGGAGTGGACTACCCAAGCAAGTAATGCACATTTTTAACCACTGCAGGCTTCACAATGGTTATATCAGAGGCTGTGTCTCTCTTGGCAATGACCTGTTTTCTATCCACCAAGATAGGATGCAAACTTTGGTGGTAGTTTGGTACCCTTGTTGTCTCTAGACAATTTACCACTGGCATTCTGTTATTCCCACTTGCTGGCTCCCCATCTTTTGTTCCTCACCTTGCCACCATGGACATCTATATGCTACATGGCCCCGCTGGTTACATTTAAAACATTTAACCCTTGATTATGGTCATGTACCTTAACTGGTGGACTCTGTTGGGGTGGTTGAGGCTGTCCACCATGGGTTTCCTTATATCCATGTACAGCACTGGGTATCCCTTTTCTGGGCAGTGATACCTTGCTTGCTAAGTAGAGCTCCCCCTTTTTTCCCCAGCTCATCTGCAGAGTTGCATTCCCTGTCTGCCAACCAGATTCTCATGTCCTCAGGCAAAGTGCTAAGGGCTTGTTCCCTCACCAAAAGGTCTTCCAGCTCTTGAAAAGTGGTAACCTAATACCCATTCACCCACCAATGAAAAAAAGTGCTTAGTTCAACAATATAATCACATACACATTTATCTGCCTTGCGTCTTTGCTCAAGAAACCTTTTTCTATAAGCTTCAAGTGTTAACTTAAAACATTGTAATAAACATTTATATCTGTATCATAGTTTAAGCAATCAGTATCAGAGAATTTAAAAACAGCAGTTACAGCTTTACCATGGAGTAAGGGAGTCAGGAACCATACTCACAACCCTTCGTCAACATTATACTGTTTACATACTTTTTCAAATATATGAATACAACTATCAAAATTATCACCATCTGTAAATTGTGATAAAAATTTACTGACCTTCGTTGCTTCTGGGATTCTAGTATTCCCTTCCCCATTGCCTCGATGACCATGGGAAAGAGTCAGCATCTCCCTCTCATGTTGATGCTGCTTCTCATTTATTTCAAACAACGCAGTCTCTCTGCTGATTCTAATTCCATGTGTTAATCCTTTTTGTCAGCATCCAAATGCCACAGTCTCTCTGCTGATTCTAATTCTAAATGTTTGGCCTCCAGTTCCAATCTCTTTAACTCCAGATAGATTTTAAGTCCTCTGAGCAAAAGTTGAACTGTCTGAGGGCTGCAAATTCCCATCACCAGACTGGTTATCCTCTTGCATGCTGGTCTGAACTGTGACTAAGGCTGAAATAATTTCCTCTTTAGTCAAGTTGGCATACACCAGCCATTTGGCTTCACACACCTTGACCAACTGGTTCACTGTCAGCTTGCCATAATCCTCTACTAACATCCTTGCCTGCTCTCCCTGACTAACTAAGCAAACAAAAAGTAAATAAATAAAACTATTATGATATGAAACTCTGAATGTTCACCATGTGGCCGCTGAGAGAATCCACGCCTTTAGTGTCAACTGCTTACATGCTACAGAAATTCAATATCCACACCACTGCTCACCAATATGTGATGACCCCCCCACCCCCGTGCCACTAATCAAGAATCCTGAATCCTCAGCACTGACACTGGAGAGGGACGTTCACTTGAAATACAAATGGATACACTCAGTATTTCTAGATGCAAACCTCTCTGCATCAACCACAATTTCCTTTAAGAACACACAGGGACCACACTCACTCCAGGGTCTGGATCTCTCTATCTGTCTCCCTCCAGGTTCCCAATAAGACTCCCCACTGGTGCAACTGTAGGGTTAGGTCCTCAGCTGAGTGTCCAAGCCGAGTCCTCCACCACCTTCTCTGTGAAACCAGTGTGTCCCTGCTCCAAGTAGTTCACACACACACACACACACACACACACACACACACACACACACACACACACACACACACACACACACACACACACACACACACACACACACACACACACACACACACACACACACACACACACACACACACACACACACACACACACACACCTGGGATTTACCTGCTGTGCCCCCTTCTACCCAGAGTATAGGGTAGTTATTCCTGCCACCAGACACTCCACAATCAGCTACTCTAAGGCCCTTAACAAAAGATGTCCAATTATACTGTATAATATTAATACTAATACTAATGGTAGTAGTTGACCAAGATAGCTAGGCCTTCAGGAGTGGTCAACACAGTGTCACCAAATAAATATAAGCACTCTCAAAGGTTAAATATTTTCTAAAAGGACCAGCCACAATAAAAGTTTTAAATATATTCTATAATGATTAATAAAGGATAATGAAAATGCTGAATATATATCTACAGTAAACAACAGAGTTCAAATCACAGGAAATATTGAAAATAACATTGATGGACAGACTCAAACAGATAAAGAAAACCAATATCCAAACTAAGCTTCATTATATTTTCCTGACTGAAACTAGGAGAATTACTATTTCCTACTTACTTAATAAAGCAAGGCAGATGATGTGGTGAATGGCCTTCCTGTTGTCAGGCCCAAGACAGAATACTCAATACTTAGAAAGTTCTCTTTGTAACATCTAAAATGTCCAAGAGGGCTGGCAGAATTACCTCATCTGGTCACCTGACTCTAGGTTCTCACACCATTCTCCTTTGAAGCTTGAAACAGGATGTTAGCATAGATGTAATAAGATGCATATCTAAAGTTTTGCTAATGTTCATGACAGTGCCTGGGGTTTCCTCTCTTTTTACTGATGAACAAAGGCTTCTTCCAGATATGCCATCTCTGGACCTATTCAGAGCTGTGAGATAAGCACTTCCGTTCCGATCCAATTAACAACATTTTTTTAATGTAAGAAGTAAGCTAGCTGTTTAATCCCTTATCTTCCAGTGTCCTTTGCTAACATATATACATACAGTCTCACATGTATATTCCTTCTCTGCCAATCAGGACCCACTGATGATGCATTTTTTTAACACTAGCAACTTTACAAACACATTTTGATTTCAAATGCCATACAGTTCTAATACATTTATAACATAAGCATCTGTATAAATCAGTTTGATATTCAAACATCATACAGTTCTAATACATTTGCAACTTAAGTATTTGTGCACATCAGTTTGATATTCAAATGCCATATAGTTCATTTGCAACACAAGCATCTTGTATAAATCAGTTTGATATTTAAAGGACATATCATTCTTTACAGAACTCCAGCAGGCTATGCTGGTACTAGCCCATATCGTCACACCCCCATTCAAGTCATAGCCAGTTATAGTTCCTCCTCCATTGGTAATGATGTGCATGAGGCCTACTTGACCAAACTGGAGTCAATCCAAGTATTCCCGAACACTCTGGTTTGAAGGATTTCAATTATTCCACCATTGACTAGGAAACCCACTCTAGCACTAACTCACTAGCGCAAAAGTTCCTTGACTTTGTTAACTCAAATGCATGGAACAAATTGTTCATACCCCAACAAGAGGAACAAACACACTAGATCTGGTCCTCACTAACATGACAAACAGATGCACTGCCACAACTGTATGACCCTCATTGATTAAATCTGACCACAAATCAGTCACCTTTGAGGTAGCACTAACACCAGAACTCACAAAGGGTGAAGTCAGACTAAAGAAATTCACTAAGGCAAACTATACCCTCCTACGGAAGTTATAAATGCATCCCAACCCCCACCACCAGCTGGAAGTGGTAACTACAGCAAAGCTTACACTAAAGCCCCTGTACAATCACTTCTGTAAGTGTATAGGCCTTTGGTGTCAATCTATTGACATGAATCCATCTAACCACACATGTGGTAGCTTTCATGGGGCATATGTGGGAATATGCACACCTTCTGAAGAAGACACTGCACACACTGGAATCTGTGAGTACACACATACTCACTAAGTTGAGGGATTAGTGCAACATATAACAAAAACCCTAATGGCTGCCTGGATAACAGTGTTCTGTGAGCAGTGATTTTTTTCATTAGGAAAAAATGGGTCTAGTTAATTATGAAACGGCGAATAGCTGTCAGGAATGGAAATAGGTTAAAAATAATTAAAATAAATTAACTGCATCTATGATATACATTACTTTATCCATGTATTTGATACAATTACAAAAACAGTTTATATGCAAAACACAGTGGATGGTGACACTCATTGTGTCTTACAATTACTTAGTCTCTTTCTGTTGCATTCTTGGGGTGTCACTGTGGTACAGTGAGTAGCACTGTTGCTGATAGTAAGATCCTTCCATCCTTCACTAACTTAATTCTCCTCAGGGGTATGTATATACATATTTTTATATATATATATATATATATATATATATATACATATATATATATATATATATATATATATATATATATATATATATATATATATATTTATATATGTGTAAAATATTCATGCTATCCCTGTATTCATGTGTGATTTCTTTGGGTATTCTAACTTCCTCCCACACCCTAAAGATATGTGGTAGGTAGATTGGTGACTATAATTTGTCCATAGATGTATGTGTGTGTGCATGTGTGTTAAGTATGGAAGAAAGCCTTGGCAATGTACATCTATTCTGTGCATACATAGTAAACTCTTGGGTGCCATCAATTGTTCATGGGGTCACTGCATAGAGTCAGATGTCACTTGACAGCCTTGGAAGGAAGGATTGTGTTATTGCTAGTTGCTTCAAAATAATCTGGCGATGTGCTCCATATCAGTATTAAAACAATGACAGTTTAACTGTGCATGTTCTAAAACATTATGTAGCCTTAACTATAAGATCTGATTTTATATTTTATTACTTTGTATATTTTGCAGAGCAAAGTCTAAAAATGGTGGGCGCTGTTTGCGAGAAAAATTGGATAGATTAGGATTAAACCTACCAGCTGGAAGGCGAAAAGCAGCAAACGTTACACTACTAACATCATTAGTAGAAGGTAAGAGCAATGTGAAACATAGTCTTCTATACTTACATAGATATGCAATTCTTTTCTTCGTGTGCTGCTTCATGGTAGTAATAATAAAATGTTTACTGCAGACTATGCATTGTAAATTACTGTATTAATAAACAGAAGTCTTCATACAAGACAAAAAGAAGAATATGAACTGGAAAGCATTAATTAACAACAACAAAAAACATAATAAACAGTAGTCCTCATGCAAAAAAAAGAATACAAAACTGAAAGTATTAATTAAGAAAAAGCATTAATTAAAAAAGCAAGTATATAATAAACGGATGTCCTCATGCAAAGAAAGAAAAAAAATATAAAACAGAAACACATTCACATGTACTGGTCTAAGGCACCGGGGTTATAGAGTTTACTATCTGAAGGGCAGCATTAGGCCATTTAACATTGTGTTATAGTTCATGAAACATATATTCCGCAGAAGTGAAGAACTTTTACTGGCAAGCCCCTTCTCGGTTAAGGTATAAGTAATTGCCTTTTCATTTATATACTACTTGTATTTTAATGAGTAGCTAAAATTTACTTTTTACTGTTGCCTTTCTGTGAAAGTGGTGCAATAATTAAACCCATCACTGGGTTTGCACTTACTTAGAAGAAGCACATTTCAAAAATGGCACAAAGTATTGAAGTGTATACATTTTTGAAAACTGCTGTAGATGTATTGTTTTAGCAGTACTTCCATCAATATTCATTTTATCTTAATCCAACATCACTGTACAATATGAAGGTCAATCAGAGGTAACCCCCAGTAAACACTTTAAATATCTGAATAATGCATCCTGCTATGATGAGAATAATAATGTAGCAATTTTTGTTTTATTATGCTGCTTTTAAACCTTTTATTTATTTAACTGTGGATATGATGTTCACAAGTGTACTGAACAGTACTGTTGATTTATTTCCATAAAATATTTGATACTGTTACAGTTCATAATGTCTTGGCAACCAAACATTTGCTATATTTCATTTTGATCCCTTTAAATCTTTCACTGCAGAAGAAATGCTGGATTCAGTTTAAAATCCAAAATCTCAAGGGGGAGGGTAGGTGAGGGTCCTTGAAATGTTAAAATTTGTGTTATTAGCATGTAAAGTGAGGAGGTTAAGTAAAAGGTGATGCCTCCAAGAGTCAGGTTTGTAGGCCTTTACTCCTTGTCCCATTTTATGGATATCTATTGCTAAGTATAATCTTGGGCTTCGCATTTTCATAGCAGTGATCTGCAAAGAGGGGTGCTAAGTGGTTATCCAAATCCTGGACTTACAGGAAGACTACAGAAACGTAGAGGACTTTTTATGAACATGACCCCCTATCACAAATGTGTAACATGATTAAGATATAAGTTATAGGGAGACAGCTGCCGCTCTATTAAGGGGTTTTACACATATGCATATGAGTCCGATTCATAGACCTGAATTTATAATGAACTAATTTGCATAAAAGTATGCAAATAATCCTGAATTTATGCCAGAAAGCAGCAGTTTTCAGGCAGAATATGGAGATGCAAGGAGTGGTTAATTGGTGCTTCTGCATACCTGGACATTTTACTGGAGGGATCATTTGGGTAAATGTTTAATTTTGATGCTTGTGCATACCTGGATATATTACTGAAGGGTTCACTTGAGGACATGTTTCATTTCAGTGCTTGTGCATACCTGGTCATATTACTGAAGGGGTTGCTTGGATGAATGTTTCATTTTGGTGCTTGTACATACTAGGACATATTACTGAAGGGGTCACTTGGGTGAATATTTCATTTTGGTACTTGTACATACCTGGACATACTCCTTAAGGAGTCACTTAGGGCAATGTTTCATTTTGGTGATTGTGTATACCTAGGCATTTTACTTAAGGGGTCACTTGGGGAAATATTTCATTTTAGTGCTTGTGCATACCTGGTCAAATTAATGAAAGGGTCACTTGGGTTTCATTTTGGTATTTGTGCATACTAGGACAAATTTCTGGAGGGGTTGTTTGGTTGAATGTTTCATTTTGGTTATTGTGCATACTAAGGCATGCTATTGAATGGGATGTGTGGGAGAATGTTTAATTTTAGTGCTTCTGCATACTAGGAAAAGTTAGTGAAGGGGTGAAATAATTTGTGTGCCAGGGAAGTGCTTGTGCATACTTGTTAAAAATAGTTTGCAGATTGCAACTCCAATATCAAGATGAAGCACCTCATTTAAAAATGAATGTACATACCACAGGGATGTCAGACTATTAATTGGAAAAGTGCCTTTGTAGCATATTATGCTTTACAACATGTCCCATTTGCATCTTATCATTTTTCAGGCCTTGCACATTAGACTAAAAGGCCTCTGTGAATCTCGCTTTTGCTACACTCATTCATAAGCTTCAGCAATACCCCTATCACATTTGCACAAGCAAGTATGAATAATGGCTTTAGTCTGCAATAGGTTCTTGTCCTTTTTTATTATTTCATAGATTAGGCAGTCATAAATAGAAATAACAAGTTACATAAATGTGTTTGGTATTGCTAAACATTTTCTAGGAAGTGATAATATGACATTGTCCTTTGCTGTAATGTAATACATTTTACAGCCCTTTACAAAATACATTTTTACATCTATTTTATGGTTTATGTTTTTGGTTTTACTAGAAGTTACTATACAACATTATTTGAGGTTTAAGTGTTGTAGAGTTTTTTTATTAATATTGCATTTATATTTCTGATGATTATTAGATTCCATTGCTGATTCTGTTTTCTGTTTGATTTTAATAGCTTGATTATGATCAGACTTCACCTTTCGAAAAATCTGTACTACCTTGTTTGCATTCTATACTCTTTCAGTTGTCAGCTCATTTATGTTTATGTGTAGTCTGTACTCTGTGGAATTCTATGTGGCAATTCTTTCTGAAACTGTTCCTTCTTGAAATAAATAAGAGTATATCCTCTGTTATTGTGCCATGTAGTGTTCTGATTGCATATTTTATGTGCATTGAAATGTTTTTTCAACAATCCTAAGGGGAAATGCTATTTTATTAAAAGTGTAAATATGCAAAGAAATTATTGATACTCAGTAAAATAAGTGTGGAAAACAGATATTACTTGGTCACTTGCTGTATTGCTTCTGGTGATGAAAGTGTAATATTACTTATGCATTTTATGCACAATTTTACTATTATCGGTATTCTTTTGACTAGGTGGTGATTAGAAACATAGACACTCAAAAACACCCTTCAGAAATGTCGCAGCATTGAAATCCTGTCTTTTCCTTTTATTTCTGAGGTAGAAAGTTCTTTGAGGGAATTGTGATGGTTAATAAAAGTAAGACAGCTGTGAAGCATCGTCACATATGCAGATCTTTTAGGGGAGAAGGCAGAGTGTGGAGACAAATTCAGGCACAATTACAAACATGCATAGTGTAGATTTTGTCATTTTATAGGTCTGCACTCTTCATTATGGGGTTACAACCCTTAATATAGCTGTACTTACCCATTGTTTAGTAAAGTTACACTGAGTCTAGGTGCATTTGTTTAAAAGATAGCTTTAAATGCTTTATTATACTATAACTTCCCTCCTCTGGGCCAGTGATCAAGGGCCCTCAATCCTCACCACTGACACTGGTGGGAGACATTTACTGTGAGAAAAATAGACAAACAGAATTTTCCGATGCAGCTCTCTGCATCAAGTACAATTTCCCTTAACAGCATACATGGAATGCACACTCCAGTTTCAGGGCTGGGCTTTCTCTCCAGGCCCCAGATAAGACTCTCCGTTGACCAATATAGAGCTGAGTCCTTAGCTGGGTGTTCTAAGCCAAGTCCTCCACCACCCTCTCTGTGAAATCAGCTGTTATACACTCACTCTCTTTGAGATTTGATATTCACACACACACACACACACACACACACACACACACACACACACACACACACACACACACACACACACACACACACACACACACACACACACACACACACACACACACACACACACACACACACACACACACACACACACACACACACACACACACACACACACACACACACACACACACACACACACACACACACACACACACACACACACACACACACACACACACACACCTGGGAAAGGCTGGCAGAGCTTACCTGCTGTGTCATCTCCACCCAGACTATAAGATAGATCTGCTGATACCAGAACATCCAAGGCCAGCTACTTTAAGGCCCTTACCAGGGTACCCAATTACACTTATCAAAATTAATACTTATACAAATGATAGTGTTTAATCAAGCAGCAAGACTTTCAGGAACGTGGAGCCACACTGCCACTAAATAAGTGTAAGTACTCTCAAAGGTTAAATATTTCTGAAAGACCAGCCACAATGAAAAGTTCATAGGTAAATATTAGGCTATCAATCTACAGACTATTACAAGCCTAGCCAATAATCAGATATCAGAATCAAACCCTATACCTTGAATCTGTGAGGTAAAGACCTGAATCATTATGCTAACACCAACCCCTACAATTTTGATTGTGCTAGATTAGAACCCTGGCTCACATGTATTGTGAGCATTAACATATACCAGTTGTCAGAGCAAAGGTTTAGATATATTTAATAATAAATAAAAAAAAACATGAAAATACTGGAAATCTATTTACAATAAACGGCAGAGTTTCAATCACACGAAGTATAAAAAACAACACCGATGGAAAGATTCAGACAGATACAGAAAAAACAACATTTAGCAAATCTCACTATATATTTTTTAATTAACTGAATAATTACTGTTCCTTAGTTACTTATAAAGCAAGGCAGGATGAAGGTGGATGAATGTCTTGTCAGATCCCGTGAACACCTCACTTCTCTTACTAGTATTCATATACAATTTCAGTGCTGGCTACAGAATGACATTACATCTGGTCACCTGACTCTGTGGTTCCCACACTACCCCCTTACTAGAAACTGAGCCATGATCAGGCACTGATGTGCTACTATACACACATAGAACTTTAGCTAAGGTTTATTACACCAGGGTTGGGAGGGTGGCCTAATGGTTAAGGTGTTTGCCTTACAAACACAAAGTACAGGGTTTGAATCTCACAGGGGATAACTGGCTTGGCTTAAAATGGCTCGCAAGGGCAGTTTGCCTAGTACTGACCTATGAACCTATGAACCATCTGGAAACTGTAAAATAATTACAGCACTTCCACCCTTCCTGCATAAACTAACAAGCTATTCTCTGACTGCATTCAGACCTGTGAGATAAAATCTATATGGCCTAAACCAAGTCATTTAATTTCAGACTATTTTTCTTAAGGTTGGCTGAGTTTAACCCCTTCCCTTCCAATATCCTTTGTTAAAATCTGGAGTGTTTCTCCCTGGGCCTCCTCTGAAAATAGGCTCTGTCCTAGTTGGACTTTCCCAGTCAACAAATGTTAAATAAAAATAAATAAATAATATATACATTTCATCAGTTCCAACTGTTGATACATTTTTTTTTAACCAAGCAACTTTACAAATACAGTTTAACAGAAGCATCTGTACAAATCAGTTTGATATTCAAATGACATATAATTATTTACAAAACTCCAGTTAGCTATGCTGGCATATGTTGCACATGCACTACCCTACTCCCCATGGCACAGCTGGCACTATCTCATATCATCACATTTGTCAATGTGTTCATTTACCTGAATGCAACAGACTCCAGATCATTTGAATTTGTTATGGGATGAGTCTTAGCCTGCATTGATTTCTGTACTTTATGTTTAACTGTGTTAAGACCAATGCCTGTCTGTGGAGTGAGCTTGGGGCTTTTTGTTTGAGCCTAAAATAAAGCACAAAGCAGAAAATGCACATATATTTTTAAGAATACACATTTAAGTAATTAGTAAAAGTGCCTTAGCTAGAGAATGGTACAGGACATTGACAACATCTTTAGATTCAACATAATTGTTTATAATTCACATTGTCTATTAAGTACATAAAATACATAATTGACATGCTGTAGGTTGATTGAACACTCTAAATTGGTAAAACTCTCCAGTATTCTTAATACTCTAAATTGGCCCTAGGCGTGAGTGCGTGCATGTGTGTGCCTTCTGTGGAAGGTTGGGTGCCTGGCTGGCAACTCGACACCGTAAAACTCCACTGCCAGTCATGAGCGGACAGGTGATCTGCTGTGGCAACCCCTAACTGGGAAAAGCTGAAAGAATATAATGCATTAAACAAACAAACAAACAAACAAACAAACAAACAAACAAACAAAACATTAGCAGTTAAATAATGATGTGAATGATTAGGAGCTAATTAGTCCCAATAAGGTTAAGATCTGTCAGTGATGCCATTGTTCAGGCAAACTGGACTACTTGCCCCTTTTAAATTCTAAGATAGTTTAGTTCACAAATTAGACTTAATGGTATGAAGTTATATGCTGCAGGAATATAATTTATATATGCCATTTTACCAACTGCCTTGTATACATATAAATAAACAATAAACTGGAGATCTTGTGATAAATTTTGCAAATGTAATGCACACCAAAAAATAAGGTCTGTATATATTACACAATATATACATATTCTTAGTCTATTTTCTTCATGCAGTTATCCATAATGATTTATTCTTAGAATGCCTATAACTATTTTCCTTGCCAGTGTACCTGACTCCTATAAGATTAAAAATTAGGTTGCTACAAAGGCAAACGTTTCTCATCTCAAAGGATTTCCTAAATCTTTAAAACCATGAATGAAACATGTCCATAGGTGTAGAGTAGATATACTGACTCACATAGTAAAACTCTATCATTCCTATATAAACTTAACTTGCTCCAAGTAAACTAATGGAAGAATTTTCCATTCCCAGCATTGTATGCCAGGATGATAAATAAATTCTGAAGTATGAGCAAAAACTGATACCTTTGTTAAGATAATACATGTTCTATTAATGCAGCATACACTTACTTTGCACCACTGGAGATTTAGAAATTATGAAAGAAATGCACATGTCAGAGAGTGCGTGTGTGTGTGTGTGTGTGTGTGTGTGTGTGTGTGTGTGTGTGTGTGTGTGTGTGTGCGTGTGCGTGCATGTGCACGCATGATACAAAATTGTAAAGGGAACCTGTTACCTCATGCATAAAACTTCTATTGAACTGGAAGTCATGTTAAAATGTCAAGCATATAAAGTTTGATATACTTTAGAGGTAGGGTTATACTTAGTTTCCTGCAAAAGATGGAGAGCTCCCTTAAAACTGAAGTTATGCAGACTTGGTAGCAACATATTTAAGTTCTGTAATGTAGGCAGCAAACCCCCCCCCCCCCACATGGGGAATGCTGGAGAGCTTGCTCATGGCAAAACCACTTTTAGTGAAGTTTTATAGTTCCATTGACCTTTGTTGATGTCATTTAATGTTTTTCTTGATTATTTTATAACTTGGAGGCTAATTTGTGTTACAACATGTCAAGACATACTCAGGTTAGAAGTGAAGTGTATATGGATTCCATAGAACCTTTGTCTGAGTATGAAGCTCTAGCCTATAGACATCATTGCTAGGTTTTCTCTCCCACTTATTCTCAGAGCTTCATGTATTTCACATCTCATATTAGTATCATAAGAATTGTAGCCATGCAGTAAAATGTGCTCATTTACTGTTTATGATGATTCTTCAGAGATCTTCATGAAGAAGAAATGGTAGAGTTTTGCCAGTCTTTTATCACAAATTCCTGTGTTTATAGCTAGTTTTTAATTTTGTTAACTCTCTCTTCTTGGAAATCAATAATAGGGTTATGGAAATATAGGGAGAAAATGATAAAATTGTTAAACATTTCAGAGGTGTGTCATCAGTGGAGACTGAAAGAACTGAAGAAACAAAAATCTTTAATTGTTTCTGAGTCAGTTCCTGCTTCTTAAATGGTACCCATACCCAGGAACATGCAGTTATTTTCTAAAGTATAAAAGTTCTCCGCACTGATTTTGGTATAGGCAGAAGATGATACCTTAATAATCCCTTCACCAGGATCTACATTGTTATCATACGAATCTGTGCTCAGACTTGAGATTTCAGCATTTGCCAAGCCAATTGCGTCATGGTGTTTTCGTTAGCTTGTATCCCTCATTACTTTATCGATTTTTGGCCTCTGTTTTGGTTTATCTCTCCTTTGACTATAAATCCTTTATGAGAGAGTATTTTAATCTTCTTCAAAAAAGCAAATTAAAACAACAAAAACCTAAGATGATACCTTTACTGGACCAATGTCAGTCTATGACTAGAACACGAATCCAAAGGGATAAGCAATATGGTAGTTATTACTCTATAAGGAGAAAATTGTAGATCAGTGGCCAGACAACATTTTTTTGTTTCCAAAAGTATACTATAATTCATCTAATTATATCTTCAGTGACTGGCCATGTGACATTTTCCTTGATCAAACATTTATTAGGATGAGGGCTTTTGTTGTTACATTGACTTTATAAGATTACTGATGAATCTTTAAAAACATTGCTCCATTGGAAAATCAACTTTCAGGTCTGCTTCAAGGCTGATTTCCCTGACTTCCAGCGTTGAACCAGATATTTTTTTTTCAGGATGATTCTCTAACACAAAAAAACAAGAAATAGAAGACTGACATGGCTAGGAAATCTTCTCCATTCTCCCAACATAAAAACAAAAACAAACAAAAAAAAAACTAGAATGTAGACTTCTGCTCTGTTTGTTATCTTCTAAAATTTTGATTGAAAATCTTTAGATTTGCTAGTTGGAACTAATAGTTTAACTTATTTGTATCAGTTCATTGGATTCAAGAGAATCTTCACCAAGGTTTTTAAATACATTTCTATTACTCTACTAGAAAATGCTTTAAAATTTTTATAGGGGCACTTTTGAGAGTCCAGCAAAGAAAGTATGTTGCCCCTTTTCCTCTATCAGAATGAATATGCACTTATTCAGTATCTGCTATTTCTGTTAAAACAACCCAGTTTTCCTCACTTACTTCCATGCCAACAGTGGTCCTAAGGAGGCCAGAGTGAAGTCACTAAGCAGCAATGTTGACATTGGCAGATTTGTCAACATTGGCTGCAGTCTCTGTGTGGGAATTGTAGACTTCAGGTTTGAGTCCTTTGATGTAGACTGTGCCATCAATGTCAATGACATTGACAATGATGTTGTTGACATTGCTGAGTCCTCTTGCTTCAAACTCAGAAGCTGGCTCTGTGGAGTCAAGCTAGGAGCTGAATTTTTCAGTGCCAATGATGATCTTGGTGGACTCAGCCTACACAGCTAAATCCCTTGATGTTAGGCCCTAGTTTGATGGGTTTGTTGGTTTCACTGTCAGAGGCTCGATGGCTGGTGCTATTCTCAGTGCCAATTTGGTCAGTGCTGTTCACTCTTTGGTAGCGGGATATATGCCTATAGCCTCAAGTACTGCTGTGATGGTGATGTCAACATTTGCCATCCTCACTGCCTGTACTGTCCCCTCACAACTTTGGTCTTATTTGCAGGTACCTCTAGTCTTTTCAGTCAGTAGGACTGAAGGGTTTGGGCCCTCATGCAAGATTATTCCCAATTCTGATTTTATCATTCTTGGATCTGCCAATTCTTGAGATTGGTAAAAAGCATGTAGATTCATAGGATCACAAGTATGTACTAGGTTAGCTGCCCTTGAAGGCCATTTTAAGCCTAGGCAGTCTGCCTTTTTGTGCTCAAAATAACCTATTCCATTTAGTTATAGATTGGTCTTACCCATCCCATGGTTGATAATTATATATTAACCCCTAATAAGAATAACTGATATCATACCATATATAATTTGAGGGGACCCATGCATGGGCTAAAACATTTAGGAGCTGCTCCTGTCCATTTATAGTACATGGGGCAGTACTAGGGAACATGTTCTGTTTCCCCTCCATAACTAAGTTGTGCTTGAATATGAACAGTGATGAATTTTGTTTTTTTTGTCGAGAGGGAGTCTGTTTCACAGCAGCTATCCTCTGCAAAATATACCTGTCCCTCCAAACCATTCTGTTGATGTTGCAGAAAAGAGATTTGGATCCTTAGACTATTTTTGATGCCATTTGACTTGATGATGTGCAGTAAATCCATCAGTAAATGGGTTGGAAGATGCCATGTATGCCAGACACAGGTCACCTCTTAGCAATCTGTAGGATAGAGAGTATAGTGACATTGCTATGAGTCTGTCCATGCTCCTAGAATTAACCATCAGAGCTGCATCAAATGTTATTATCTATGCTGTAAACTGTTAAATTTTAACTTGGCAAAAATCCTGCTTTGTGTTTGTCAAATATTGCAAAATATTTGCTGCAAGAATTGTTTTCTCTTCTCTGATCTTGACAAGTGACACTGTCCTGTCTAAACAAATGTGCCCAAAATTAGGCTCAGATGCTCTACACATTTCCATTTTTTAAAACTGGACATTTTTACCAAAAAAATCTTTTCATTCACAGTGACCTGACTCTCCTTTCTATATGTGATTTGTGAAAAATATGTCCTAACACCTGTACAAGATATACCATCTAAGAGGGATGTAAGTTCCCTACTAACAGTCAGAGAGACCTTGTGGATGAGATGATTTGTACCAACACGAATAAAAACAGAACCATTTTTCCTTACATTAATGTGTTCTAAGACCTTTCTCACATCCTCTATTTTTGCTCCTGGCAAGCAAAACATTTGATGTTCATTATCTTCTCACAAATGTAAGTATCAGTTCCATAACTGAATTTCCATTCTCAAGAATATATTTTCTGACTATATCTGAAGAATCTTCAACTTCTAATTCAGTAATATCTGCCCTGTCATTAAAAAGCAATGTTTTTTATAACAATTTGTCTTATTAATCCCAATGTTTTCATTGCTTATTACATTTTTCAAGCTTACAATTCTCATCCAGTTGACTTTATACATCCACAGCTCGAGCCATGTTGCTAGCTTCTGTCTCTCTCCTATTTTTTCTTACAGAAATGTTCTTCAGTCCTTTCACATTCAGTTTTGATTTCTTCCTTTCACGTGCCCATTGCCTCTTTTTCTTCCTTCTCTTTTGGAAAAACGATGCCTTTTGCTGTAGAGTGAAATGTTGTCATTACCTGTAATCTGCGCATTATATAACAAAACAGTGCCCTTTTTAGTATGTATTTTATTAGTAATTGGCCTTGTATCCTTTTAGTAAGGTATCTCTGTGGGCATTCCAGTTGTTGCAATTGTCTGGAGAGATACATGCCAAAGGAGGTATTATATTCAAATACTGGTCCAATGAGGGCTGAGTAATGGGGGACAATGACATCCATAGATCAAGACACAATTCCTTTGTTTATAAGCTGTGCAATACAGAAGGACTTGCTTTCAACAATAGACGCATGTTGGTCAAAATTTAGGACACTGTCGACATAGGTTCCCAAATCCTGAACAACTGGGTTAACTCTTAGGGGCATATTGTCAATGTGGTAATTCCCTGGGGTAGATGACTTCCCAAAGGATACAATAATGTTTTTTTTTCTGGCATTTAGTTTCAGTCATTGATTTGGGCACCAGTTGTTTATTTGAGACATATTTTCCTGCAGGATGGCTAAGTCATTTGGGGATTCAATGACTGCTCTAACTTGCAGTCATCTGCAAATGTAGTCAGCCAAAGCCCTTTGGTATGTATTGACTTTTACTTCATAAACATAGACACCAAGCAGGAGAGGTCCCAGATAAATCCCTGGGTGGCTACACTGGTGACTGATCTCTTTGTGGAGGTACCTTCCCCTATTTTGATTATCTGCATCCTGTCTGTGAGCCAGTGGGAAATCCAGCAGATGGTATAGGATTTATTCCCAGTGTATTTAGCTTTTCTACTGTGGAATTATGTCAAAAGCTTTGACCAGATTGATGCATGTAGTGTGTACCATGTTGCCTTTATCCATTGCATTGGTTGCCTTTTCAAAAAAATTCTACCAGGTTGAGTAAGCATGACCTGCACTTGATGAATCCAAACTGAGACAGGTTCAGTGTTTGGAGGTTCTCTATGTCCTGATTGATTAATTATGTGAGAAGTCTTTCTGTGGCTTTGCATATGAGGTCAAACCTATGGGTCTGTAATTACTTGGGTCTGTGGAAGGACCTCCCTTATGCAGAGGAATGACTACAGCTTCTCTCCATTCACTTGTTACAATTCATGTTTAAAGGCTGAGATTGAACAGTGTTGTTAGATATGTGCAAGATGATGCTTGTAGACTCTTCTCCAGAAACTCCCACTCCAGATATTGAAGGCAAAGATAGCATATATTCCTCACTATCTCCTGTGATGACCTTAAGTTTTGGAATTTACTCAAGTGATGAGACAGAGTGGTAGATGATCCACAGACCCTTCAACCTCTCCACAAAATATCTTGCAGATGATTTTTGGAAATGATGAGACAGAGACCTCTCCGTAAAAGGTTATATAGAAGGTTTTCTGATTTCCCCCTAACCTTTTTCCTGGTTGGTACTTCCTACAGAATAAATGGATAAACTGGTAGTTAAGTCTGCATGAGAAAACCAAAATGTTGTGGCATCTGTGCTGTGGAGATCAAACAAGATGTTCTGGCCTTAACAAAGACAGGACCTGCTGTACTGAGACTTTCAAGCTTGAGTCCACTAACCTTGCTGAGCCATGCTGATCTGGATAATAAATCAAGGGCCAAAGACAGATTTGGGAAGTGATTTATACACAGTTTATTATATACAGGGGAAAAACTTACATTTCACTTACATTAAAGATCCAGTCAGAGATGGCATATCAACTGAGCCAGTCAGAGGAGGAGTTGCCAGACTGATAGCTTAAGCAGATGGCAACTGTGTCATCAGTAGCCAACCTCACCATGAGACATGCCTACAACTCATTGTGGCTGAGGCAAACTTTGCTAGCATTGATGTACACTTACACATCTTGCGATGCTTCACTGACATTGATGAGGATTTCAAGGCATTCTGTGCTAAGGCTCCTTTTGATAAATCTTCTCTTTGCAGCCCAAATGTTAAAGCTTAGCTGTTGTATGTGGAAAAGTAAAGAAAGACCTTTTCTGCTGATCTATAAAGCAACATTTTACAGGATATAATTTAGTCCACATTAACTCTGATTTTGATGTAGCCAGCAGCAACAGAGAAATCAAATGTCTTTAAGAAACCAATATCGCCATGGCAACTTTCAGAATTGTCATTAGCAAAGAGACAGGAGCAATCAGCAACAGTGGGGACAACAGTCCTCCTTCTGGGGAGACCTTATATAACTGTCCCACTCTTGAGGTTATTAGTGGTCATATGCCCCTTCATCTCCAGGCATGACTGGCTAGGACAAGTATATAAGGACAGTAATATCCAGAGGCTATATGGCTTCCTTACAAACCTCTCCTCAACTCCACTCTCTCCATTTCCTGGATATCCCACCCCATTAAAAGAGTGTGGCAAGAAAATAAATAGGTTCATAGGTTCATAGGTAGGTACTAGGCTATTGGCCCTGGGGCCTATACAAGCCCAGCCAAAAAGGTACCCTGGCTTTTGCCACCCAAGAAAATTATTTCCTCTGCCACTGTCGAGCAGAGCCACAGAAATGATCCCTGGGGTGAATTTCCTATTTCACATCCAATCATCAAAATTTTTCTTGAAGATGAAAATGTTAAACATCATAAAAAAACATATGAGCAATTTCACCAGTTCAGAAAAGATTAGATTATTACTCATGGTTCTTTATGGTACCCCAAAAAGAACAAGAGACTCAGTATTATATTAATATTAGACTAGCCAAGAAGAGTTTATCCCCATAGAAGCACTATTAGAAGAGGAAATTAAATAAAGTCTTTGTAACTGAAAAAGGTGAAAGTGCAAATCGAAGTTTTTTTGTGGTAGTAAAATTGTTCTTAATTTATTTTCCTCTTCTAAACATGTTTTAGCATCTCTGTCTTTTTAATAACACTTGTCAGCAACCCAGTCTGATTTTTCTTTGTGTTGTCCCTATAGAAACCTTTCAGATGATCAAGGTACATACCATTAGTCTGTGTCTATCAGGAGACTGAAATTGCTCTTTGGACTTCTGAGGCAACTACCTCCATGTCAGGATTGCCATGGAGTCCAGGAGGTGTCTACACATGTAGGCAGGAGATGGCCATTACCACTTCCGGGCTTTGCCAGTTGGTCTCACCGTAACCTTCAGGATATTTACCAAATGCATATTTAAAGTTGCAACAAATCAGAAGCTGCAAGCAGTGAAGTTGTTTCCTTGAATGGTCAACCAGCTACTGGTCACTGCAACATGGACCATTTTAATTTCTGATTGAGAGTGTCTTCTCAGGCTTTCTTTCAGTCATTGAGAATTGCAGTGAACACTGCAATCTCTATATGCTGAACTTTATAGGATGTACTATGGACATGCTATCCTGCAGGGCTTGTCTTATTATGGACAGGACCATTATTCGATAAAACTAGATGTCTCAGACATTAACAGCATGCTTCTTTCTAATGGTATAGGGTATAATGCCAGAAATCATGACTGCCTTTGCCAAGTAAGAGTTTTTCAGTGAACCTTAAATGTTCAGTGGGCCTTTTATCGGATTCCATGATACTGCACATCAGGATGTCTGGGGCTTGCAAGTTGTCAGGTGGTGGCTCCACACAACGAACCAAACTCTGGACAATCCATTCCATGTTTTCACTGCTGATATGGTAGTCATCATGGGTGTTTCTTTCCTATGGTGAATGCTTTGCAAAGGGCAGATTGTCCAGGGTGTCTGCCTACATTCAGAGGTCGGTATGTGAATGAATTTTCTAGAGGTCTAAGCAGTTGGCCTCACATAACTAGACTTTTAGGACTCCATGCTCAGTGTAATATAACTGTATTCCTTGACAACACGACTATTGTTTGGTACATAATCAGTCACCTCCTGCTTCTTTATATACCAAACAGTAGCCATGTTGTTGAGGACTCCATGCTCAGTGTAATATAACCATACTTCTTGACAACATGGCTGTTGTTTTGTACATACAGAAGCAGGAGACAACTCATTTCTGTCCTCTCTATACAGAAGTAGTGAGGGTATAGGGAACTTCTGTGTCAATAAATTGCTTTGTGACTACAAACCACATTCCTGTGGTAGATATCTGCCTGTTTGACAGACATAGCGCTTACCTTATATGTGATTCCCCAGAAGCTCCTGTGACTAAGGAAATACCTGATATAGTCACTTTTTATCTCTGGCCTACACCAAGTGCACCAGCTTTTTTTCCTGATCTGTCCTCTGTGGAATATTTAAGGAATTCTGTCACCCAGAAATGACCAACAGAACTCCTTTATGCTTTTCTCCAATTTCGTTTTATTACAGAGTCCTTTAACAATGCTGGATAGGACATATCTAAAGCCACTTGCATTAGGCAGTTTGGTAGATGGTGCAGGGGACTAAAGCTTTGACTGGTTAATGAGCTGCTTCTTGTACCAAGGTGAAAGGTTAGAATCTTTCCACTTCATTTGACTACTGTGTGACCTTGAGCAAGTCACTAAACCAGACAGTGCTTTATGGGAATTAGGAATTTGGGCAAGCTTCCTTAATGGACTCCTGGACTACATGCCTAGTAACTAACTATGAACTATGAACCTATAAACCAGTCACACAGCTCCATTTTGGCTTTAATGCATTTTTCTTCCCTGCTCAGGCCCCATCTTGAAAAGAAATGCTTGTGTCTGAGGTCCTTCAAATCCCTACTGCTCTATAATTCTGGCAAACCTCAGCTGGATCTCCAATCACCTTAACTAAAATTTGTGATATCTATAGTTCTACTAACGTCCAGAAATGTTTTATATCCCGCTAGGTTAATTGAAATACTTATGCCGAGAGGCCTAATGATAGAAAAATGTACAAGACTAAATGACCATTATTACATATTTCAAAAGGTTTATATACATTTATGCAGAAACATAGTGCTGGGGTATCTGTCAAACATGAACAGTTCCTCAGGCAAGCAGCTTCATAAATTGGTGATTTTGCACTCCTGCACCATTGGCATCTGCTGATCTTACCCACTAACACCTTTTGATTGAGTTAGCTACCCACTTTGCCCCCATCCTGGTTACAGTTCCGCATTCATAACTCCATTTCTGTCATGATAGACTGTCTTTGTTAGATATTTACTACAGAACTTTGTTATTCATCCACAAAGATGCATCTTGCTGCCATTTTTAATTTTCATTGAGGGACTAACTCAATGCAGTTAACTTTTTAAAAGTCTGTAATATCTTTCTCCAAGGTACAGCCCTAATTAATCCCTCTACCAATACAATGTCTTTTGGCTTTTCCCGGGTAGGGGTCGCCACAGCGGATCACAGGTCTGTTACCAATTGGCAGTGGAGTTTTTATGGTGTCAATTTGCCAGCCCGGTGCCCAACCTTCACAGAAGGCACACAGACACACACACACACACACACACACACACACACACACACACACACGCGCACACACACACACACACACACACACACACACACACACACACACACACACAAACACATACACACACACACAAATACACACATACCTGCATGCCTTTAAAGCTCACTCAAACACAGGGAGGACATGCAGGCTTTGCTCAGAAGACACTCCAGCCAAGAATTGAACCGAAGAACCTCTTGCTGTGAGGCGACAACACTAACTGCTGCACCACCACAGCTGGCAATTAATTTTCTTACCAATAATCCTGTAAAGTCATGGGATTTGTAGTTTGTCCCAGAAAACAATTGACCCCCTCCCTCTTTGAACCAGCTACCACAGCCTGTAGAAGTTTATGCTTTGAAAATACCCTTTCTATTAATCATTTAGTTATTACTTTATCTGGAAGAGTTTCAGAGCTACATGCATTCATTGTTAATCCTCCATACTTTAATATTCATAAGAATAGTGTACCATTGTTAAAAACTCTACCGTTTATTTCTAAGGTAGCCACCAA